>NW_028301611.1:5757575-6060606 GCF_987345545.1 Pholcus phalangioides
AGTGGGGACACTGAATTTTTCTATTTAATGTCTCTACCATCTTATGAAGAAACCGTGTTCATAATAACAGAAATTTACACCAAAGAAAATACGCAAATTCAATGAAACAAAGAGATGTCATGTCACTCTCCGTCTACTCATGCAAGGTACAGACAACTGGATAGTGAGAAGATGAGTTTTTTTGGGGGAGTGAGGCAGTTGAATTTTCTTTTCAAAGCTCATACAGTCGGCCCGCTTAATCGGATATCAACGATTCCAGCACACAATATTCGGTTACGCGGAGGAGCAATTCAATTGCTATTTTACAAACGTCAGTATAGTAGAGTAGGTTAACTTTGCCTCTGATATAATAATACTCAAAATTTTTTTTTTCTGATTTCTGAGTAACGTTAGTTTGAAAATTGAAAACTGATGAAGGATCAATATCAAAAAAGCTTCTCGAATAAATCAGACATTAAAAATGAAATGAAAATTTTATGTTAAATTACACACAATGATCACAATACTAATCTGGATTTTCTACTTTTTATTAGGAAAGTTAGTGCCCTCTATTGGCTCAACTGAGAACAAAAATAAAACAATTAAATGTACGTATTGAAGACAACTTGAATAATTGGAGACTAGTACCTACTATCAATTGGTTTTTTTTTAATCTCAACTTAATAGCGTTTTCTGTTAATTAAAATGATTCATTCAATAAAAATATTATGTGTGTAGTGGTTGATATGTATTAACAGTTGACGTGTGAAGCGTAAAGTGGGGAAAAGTAATTGAAATTATGATATCAAGTGGGAACTTCAACATTGTTTCTGTGGGAGAAATTTTGGTGCAGGAGGATTTTATCCGATTAAGCGGGTCCGATTGTATTTGTCTTATCCAGATGTGTGTACCTTTAACTCTTTCCCCAGCATTGCAGAAATCCCTCAACTGCTTACAGACCAGCGCATCTTTTCTACCAGATTCAGCGTTACTGTGCTTTCAGTCCTAACGGTTTATCCACTTGAAAAAGTTCACCCATACAATTGCAAAGCAGTTTCACACTTCCAAGAAATAATGCGTCTGCCAACACTTAAGAAAGAATCAACTATCACCTGCACAACAAAGCACAAATTACTTCGCAGATATCGATCAAAATTCTAAAAATATCAAAGCACTAACGAAAACAAAACAGTCAAAACATTTTTAGCCCATATTCAAATCTAACTCGAATCCGAAAGAGCTATTAATCACTGATGAAGATTAAAAAAACAAAGAGCAATTTGGCTCTCGGGTCAGGACATAACAAAACGATCTAAAAAAGAAAAGTAGAAACACAATATGGTACACATCTCCTCTCCTAAAAAAAACTAGAGATAAAAACAATACAACATGAAAGGCGAGGGGAAAAAAAATGAGCTTTTAAACTTTTACACAACAAGCTTTACCTGGAACACTAACCCTTAACCTTCTAAGAGAACACGACCGATTAAAGAGAAGCATATTTTCTCAGTTAAGGGCAATGCAAACGCGATGCCGCCGTAAAATAGAGCGATCATCTTCAGACAAGACGCGGTCTTATTATAAATGGTAAAAAGAAACAGCAGTCGGTACATCAGGATATAGACCTTATCGTTTACTTGCTTGTCTTGTCTCTTCTTATTGCCAATTCCTTTTTTCCTTTTCTTTTAATCGATGAGCAAACACAATGCCCTGGCCGACCATTTAAATAAGATAACTTGCATACACAAAAAATAAAACAATAGGGCAGACAAAGAGAGAGCGAAATAACCACAATATGCACATCAAACATCTGGATGGTATATTACATTTGCGTGTACGCTTTTCTTTATATTATCATCATTATTCAGAAAAACGTCTGATAAGGATGGGCACGCATATTGCCGCAGGTAACATTAGGAGGGGAGGTGAAAGACGTACACATATATTACAGTGGAAGGTAAAAAAAATGATAAAAGAAAAAAAAAATTGGGACATTGCCCATCCCGCTTCCCTCGCAATTAGCTTCAGCATCTTATGGTGATGACGCTGATATCGTTGGAGCAGAACGAAGCGTAAATGGAAGTGAAAAAAGATTAAAACTCAATCAGAAAAAGATTTAAGATCAAAGAAAAAAAAAACGGAACAAATCTTTTTAGACGGAGAAAACACGCGTTCCATCAAAACTTTAAAAACCATAGGGCAGTGGTTCCCGTCAACTGCGGCATCCTTGCGGAATTCTTGATTCATCCACGGCACCCCCCCCCCCCCCCACACACACACAGAATAGTTTAGCAGATAATGTCACTTATAAAAAGAATTACTTCAAAACACAAATAGGCACAAATCAATATCTTCAGCTTGTCGCGAAGCAAGAATCGAGTCACACTGCCATAGCGGAAAAACACATAGGTACATGTGTAGCCCTCACATGCTGCAGCGGGGCTCCTAGGTTGGGATGTTTAGCAGGGTTGGGTTTTTGACATGATAAAGCGTAAAATACTGGTTTAAACCATTAAGAATTGTCGAAGACCATCAAAAACCTAACTGAATGCTTCTGGATAATATTTTGAACACAATGGGTATTACAACATGATGAGAAACTTTTATATATTACATTTTAGTTTTAAACATTAATTTATTACAATAATTAAAACAAAATATTAATTGTAATACACAATTTCAAATTTTTCAACGTACAAAGAGTTTAGAATAGATAATGTATAATTTTATGTTTCATTTATCTAAACTACTGATTACCTGTGTTCAATTTACCAAGAAAAATAGAGCTGTTTATTCTAAATATGTGCGATAGAACATCAGAGGGTAAGGTTTTTGACCTCGGAAATTAGCTCAGTATTAAAACTGCCAAAAACTTATTGTCTATGTTGTCAAATAAGGTTTTTTTTAACCTGATGAATATGTTGAACAAAACAGTTACTTTTATGTAGGTTAATGTGTTTTTATATTTTGAATTGTAACTACTGAGAAAAATTACCAATTTTGATATTTTAAATTTTCTGATCTGTTCAAAATCTCATTACAAATAAATTTTTTTATGCAGCATCTGTCCATACACCAAACTCATTTATTCTCACCTAAAAATTACATGGCATAAGCTGTATAAATCCAGATTTTTAACCCTAGAACACTATCTCTACGTCTCAGAGACGTACAGGTATAGGTAGTTAACATGCAGTTTTTATCAGTTTTTTAAGTTAGTATTCTAGGGTTGAAGAGTATTTCCAATCACAGCAGAGCTGGCAGGACGTGATACCGAAAGCATTGTTTTGCACGTTTAGATACAGCTTCAATTGAAAAAACATTGCGTTATATGAATGCTAGTAAATATACCGTACCACATCATAGTCAAACATAGCCGTTCTTACTTTCGCAATTATTCCAAAAGTAATGAAAAATTACTCCAGAATTGTTGGGCGCGATAGCCCGGTCGATAAGATACTCGCCTAAAGTACCAAAGGATGTTTAGAGGTGTCGCGAGTTCGATATCCAGTTCGTCCTTGTCAGAAAACTTTCCTGACACAGGGGTACAACAAAAAATGGCGACTTGACCGCAGCAAAAAATGCTACCGCAGGGAGTCCCCCATCGAGGGGTTAGCGCACCAACCTCTCGATGAGTATGAAAAACAAGCCTGCCGTTCGGAATCAGCAATAAATTGTAGGTCTCGGTCTAATTAGCCCTCGTGTGCAGAAAATGACCGTGGTGCGATAAAAATGATCAAATTGATCTTACTTTCGCACTAAAAATAAGTTATAAGAGTTTCGTAAGCATCATATATAAGCCAGCACTGCCAAATATAAGGACATTTTAGTCCTATAGTTTAGTATTTTGATTGATAGACATGTTTTTATGCTATACTAATACAGGTGTTGTTTTAAGTATCAGTGATTATCTAGATAATTTAATAACTTAAACTAGCTTTACACATATATGGTGTAAAATATATTTTTGAACATGTTATAAAAAGCGTGCAGCAGATGTTTATACACATATACATAATAATTATGTGTTATTATAATTATAGTGTTTACACACAAATACATTTTATAAGCAATTAAAGAAATTTTGGAAGGTCAAGAATCATCTTGAATATAGGAATATCAAATCATTCCATAGTTTTTCCATCAGCTTTTATGCCATGCTCTATTCAAATTGTATGTTTTATAGGTAAAAAACATATATTGTAAAAAATAATTCTGTAGAGAGTAGAAAATTATTTTACAATCGTATTAGGTAATTATTCTTTGCATAACATAGTCACTTTAAACATAAAATGCACAATTAATGTGTGTATTTTCAATGGGAATTTTCATACGGAAAAACAATATTTGAGGTTTTTGACATGACACTTTTAAACACATTTGAATGCTCGATGAATGTGAAATAGATACGGAATGTAAAATAAAATGCTGTATAAAGGTGTAAGTACATTACAGTACCTGAGCAGAACGAAGCGTGAAGGGAAGTAAAAAAAAAAAGATTAAACTTGAATCAGGAAAAAGATTTAAGATCAAAAGAAGCAGAAAGAAAAAAAATCGAACAAATCTTTTTAGACGGAAAATACACGCGTCCACTAAAACTTTCCGAAACGTATGATTGAAAAAATATTGAGAAAACATACAGGTACGGAGTACCCATTATACGCATTGTCCAACAGCACTTTCTAATTCCAATTATGGCACAAATGGCCTCGACCGAAGGAAGAGCATATTGACGGAACTCTTACATGACGATCACAAATACAATTTTCAAGGCCTAAAGATATTCTGATCGAAAATCATTCCAGGGATATATTTCCGAGTATGAAATACTAGGTAAACACACACATAAATCCCCTAAACATACTCGGAAAAGTAAGAGCCCCATTAAGAAAAAAGCATACTTTTTATAATTCAGATATTTCTCCAAATCATACGGCAAGCAAGAGAAGAAAAGCACTTTGTTGGTGCTCCTGAAAGATCGGAAATTTTATCACAGTCTGGTAGAGCACTAAGAGGGGAGAGAAACACTTCAGGTGGACACAAGGAATGTTAAAAAAATATCATAATTCCTTATTTTTTCTGCAAACGTGTTTTTAAATAGCGTAAACACACACAATAAATGAATTTTGATAAATCTAATCTGATTATTTGGGAAATTTTTATGTTTAATGAATAAGTTATTGAAAAACTGCAAAACTGAAATACGCTATATTCGTCCCATGCGTTTCCTATTTTGATGAAATCCATACATATTTTTTTATCGTGTTTCCAAAGACACAAACATTTAAGATGTGTTGAACAGTATGTGAGAAAAAAAATAAAAACTAAAATAATCGTACCAAACGATAATTGTTTGGCCTTTTAAACAATTGGTTCATATTTTTAGCAGTAAATATTGATGGATTTAAACATGGATCCGTAGTTATTTCAAATAGGTCATAAGACACAAGTGTGTTAAATTTCGAGTAAATCGAATAAAAATCCGGTTCACAAGAGTCATCTTGAATATCAGTTTGTGATGAAGAAATTGTGAAAAAGAAAAACAAACACGAAGGAAATTAGAAATGGAGATATCATTTCCCGTGGACGACCATGATTTTTTTTAATTATAAAAATCGCAGTAGAAAAATAATTGACAAACAGTTTTTAAATGCGTTTTGTTGAAAAATATTTTTTGTGTAATAAAAAAACATTTTATTTTTCATGATTGGAAAGTCCCGTGTCCCCTTAAAACTCGATGCCATTCCTGTACAACCTTAGCGTCGCCTAGGTTCGCCTCCCTGTCGTGTTGAAAGCGTCCATAACGAGCGGACACTCGAAGCCAGTGACCAGAAAATAAGAGACGTTACGGATACCGTTGAACTTCAAAAGTTATCCGAGATTGACGACGCAAGTAGTGTCAAGCGACTGGAGACGAACTGGAAGAGGTCAATTTTCACAAACGGGAGAGCTTTACGTATGAGAGAGGTGGGGGGGGGGGAGAGGGGGGGACAAACAAGGTCACGAATTTCAATGATGCCCGGTTGTTCTCCAGAAAAGGTGAAATTGACAGACAAAAAAAAAAGACGTGACATTTTGCAGAAAATTCTGACTACAATGAGTTCAAACAACGCTACATGTTACAATTTTCTTATGAATCCTATAATATGAATTTCTAACAATAATTTTCAACAATTCTTTAACAATTATATTTTTTGAAACAGTTTTGACATTTTCAACAGCCAACAATAATTTTCAATAGTTCTGTGGTTGAAAATTTTCAACACCTCAAACAATACCGAAAACAATTCTGTTTAACAGTTCCCCCGATAATATTTTTTCAACAATTTTGCAGATAATTATATTTTTTGATACTCTTGACGACAATTATATTTTTGGAAACAGGGATTTTTAGTTTAATTATTTAGAACAGTTTTCTTGCCAACCATAATTTTTAACAGCTCTCTTAATAACAATAATTTTTATCAGTTCTCCGACAATTTCATTTTTTTAAACATTTTTCACAACAATTACTTTTAACAAGCCCTGCCAACAAAAATGATCAATTCTCGACAAAAAAAAATTTCATACTTGAACAATGCTGAAAATATACTTTTAACAATTCTTCTGCCAACAATATTTTTTTTATTTTCAACAGTAATTACAGCCAACAATACTTTTTTTATTTTCAACAGTAATTACAGCCAACAATACTTTTTTTATTTTCAACAGTAATTACAGCCAACAATATTTTTCAACCGTAATTACAGCCAACAATATTTTTCAACAGTAATTACAGCCAACAATATTTTTCAACAGTTCCGCCAACATTATTTTGCAACCGTTTCCATGTCAACATTTTTACCAGTTGTCAAAAGTTCGCTGGTCAACAAAAATTTTCATCAATTCTCCGACCAACAATAACTTTCAACAGTGATTATCTAGTAGTTGTGACAGCGATTAGGGACATTTCTTACCATTTTCCTTTACAACAATAATATTTTGACAGTATTGACAGCTATCAATTCAACGATAATTTCCAACACTTCTGATTTTAATAATTTTTTTTTCGCCAGAGAGAGAAATAGTATATAAATTTCCACTAATAACTAATCCACAGAATCAATTCAATACAGCACGTACGTACTTCAGCTCAACATTTCGCAATGCCGACAATATGTGATAAATGCTTTCATACACACGTGCTTATAATGAAGAAAAAATTCAAAAGCTAATTTGTTGACGTTTTCTAGTAACCTAATAGTGTATTCATTTTATAAGTATAGAATATCAGTAATAAGTTCATTTCACTACACATTCTTCCACACAAAGCTCTCACCTCTTTCTCTTCAACGAGAAAAATGATCTGATCAGGGAAAAGTAATGTGAAAATTAATTTATTTTCCTATTTCGAGTACGGAGAACGCAGATTTAAAAGACTTAATGACAGTAGTGTTTCCAGGAAAAATTCATTTGATAACAAAAATCTTAATTCCCGGAGATGAGATGAAATCAAATGTTATTAGACGAGGAAGGACTAATTTAATGCATTTTCTTTTTTTTCAAACAAGATTCAAAGGAATTACCTCGTTGAGTGCCGTTTTTCCCACAATTCGCATATAATTTAATCAGAATTTAGAAAACGATGCGACTCCGACCACAAGGATCACATAACATGATTTTTTTTCATTATTATTTGTTTGTATTTTGGTCTTTCTTATCCCATACCGGTACATCTTATCTTATCGTTGGAAAACACTTATATAGAAAACAGGAAAGAGGTAAAGATATTTATCTACTCGGTCTATTTGATTAGCTTCCAAGTGATGACCGGAGCTTAACACAAAAAACCAATTTCTCTACAATTTCTTAAAAAAAAAAAAAGACTGGAAAATTGCCAATACTTTTTCAAAACTCTCAAGAGAATGATGAATATTTCTAATAGTAAAAAGAAAAAGAGACTATATCGAGTTTACTAAGAGTTATTGCAATAAAATTAATGGTAACCAATAAAGGGACAAGGTTTTTGTTTCAGAAACTTGGCGATGGCCCAGGAGGGGGGGGGGAATCGAAACGGAAAATGAAAAAAAAAAATCGATTTTATATCGGATACAATTGCCCTAAAATTCACCTTCTATGCGATTTCATCGGTTTTTTTTCCCACTGTATCAGATCACTTACTCCTTTCGTTACACAGCACGCCTAAAGTGTGGGGTTCGCCAAGCTGGCACCAGCGGCCAGATGGTGCACCCGAACCAGACCCATTAATTTTCCCACTCATCCTCCCTACTTGTCCATAAAAGCCCCGACAATCCTATCTTGAAGTAGGGGGAAACCCCAGCAAAACCAATTGACAGACTCCCGACATCAGTTTTGGAGGAAGAACAACGCTACACAATGCAGTTACATACGCGTATGGACCTCATTCAAACTGTGAAAGCGTTGATGGCGAGGAATCATACACACACACCAATCCACTGGATATGAACATCTTTCAAACACATGGATATGTACTGGTGATGATAAACCACCTCCTACTCACACGAAAGTCCTTGAGAAACTTCACAAAAATCTCTATTGATCATTCATGCAGTTCCTAACGGAATGATTGGTTGATGCGATGCAGTAACGTGATTCCCAACACGGAAAAATTTTATTAAAATATGGGACACAAAAAGTAAAACAAGAACAGTGTATTTTCCTTAAAGAGAAATTCATAGAAATTCTTTTGTAGATTTAGCGATTCGAATCGCGGTGTAAACGTGCATGAGAGATCGGAAATCGTTTTTTTTATATATATATTATTATTGGGAAATGTGCACATGAACAGACATCGATGACAAAAGAAACGCATTTCCTGTAGTGTCTGTCATTCCGCGTATTCAAAGGAAAAATGCTTTGAAGAAGAAAGAACAAAAATATTAGCAATAAATGATCGCAATCCATAGCTCATTCTGTCGTACGTATAAATATACAGAAGGGTTTGGGGGAAATACGTTTATTCAATTCGTTAAGCGTATTACTTCAAAAAAGGAAAATTTCATATATTCTAAAATCATTTTCTTTTGAATAGACGTTAAATCACCGTTGTGGTGGTCGAGTGGTCATAGTTACGGACTCGTATTGCGAAGTCTCGGGTTCGAACTCCCACTAGCTCCACAGTGGTGGTCGGCTGAAGTTGGTTTACTGTGGTTCCTAACTTTAAGGCGTGAATGCGAGCCGATCTCCCTTTAAAAGTCCCGCCACCGAGAGCAACAGGCCTACAAACGGTACAAATATTCAATCATTACACTTCTCTTCTGAAATATAGATGGCAGCACTTAGAAAAATCAGACGACACGCACTCAAAATGCTGGCACAACTCATTAGGCAGTAAATTGCTCATGGTGATACTCGAGTTGTGCTCGGTTTGAAGGAAAGAAAGACGTTAAATCACTTCGTTTTGAAGGGATTTAACGGAAGAGCTCAAGGAGAAGCTTGTTACATCCCGGCTTTGAATAAAACAACAGAGTTAAAACCCTCTCCACCAACTAACATCATTGAAAGAAAAAAACCGATGAATTCAGTTCATCAATAATAGTTTTTGACAAAATTTATGCGAAAATTAAAAACAAAATTATTTATTATGGCGAATAATTAGTTAATCATTAAATGTAGGGGGGGGGGGGGAAATACTGGTACTGCAGAAGGTTCCGCACCTTTCTCATACATGTAGAGAAGCAATCCTCAACCGGGGAATCGCAAAAAAGACAATTATTAAATATTCAAACTTTGTTATAATGATATATCGAAGGTTCCGCTAAAATTTGTCGTTATAACCGAGATGCCGTCACAACCGAGGCTGACGTTTTCAAGACAGTTTTTGACGGAAAAATATATAATCAGTAGCAATCGAATTCTTTTTATGAAGTTGAAATTTCTTTATGAACAGGTAGACAAATTTGATCGAGAGAAATACGGAAAACTGGGATAACTGATGCGAGGCATCTCTGATTCTTGCTGAACCTGTTGCCAAGTGACCTTCGACTAAATTATCTAATATTGTTTTTAAATAACTCTTGGCGAGAAAAAAAATGCTACAGCAAGTCTGCTGAAATGTATTTAACGGGGGAAAAAATGAAACGTTAGATATTACGAGATAAATATTTATATCCATTATACTACAATTTATAAATTATACAAATTACCTTCATCCCTGATTCTTGTAAAGATTAGGAATTGTAACAAGCTTCATTGAAAAAAAAACAGGACATTTTTATAAAAAAAAACGTGGGGGGGGGGGGGGTAAACGTCCTTGAAATGAAAACAGAGGACAAAAAAAAAATCTGTCGTTATATCAGAGGTGGTTGCTTTTCCTCGACGTTATAAGCAAGGTTAGTTAAAATTATTACTCTTGGGAATTCAGGCCGGACCTCAAAATATTGACGTTTTAGCAGAGTTGTCGTTATATCCGAGTTTGATTGCACATGGCATAAGTGATCAATGGAGATATCAGTGCAATGAGTCAAAAAGACTTTCATGGGGGTTTGATTCTATTTCCGCAAGAAATAGTATTGAATAGTGAGGTGGTGCTAGTTAGAACCATTTCGCCCATAGTAGGCTTATAGTAATACGGTAGACCAGTGTTTCCCAAAGTGGGCGATGGAATGGTCCAAGGGGCGATAGAACCTACTGCTTTAACATAGGATCCTATGGGTTTACTTGAGTTGGGGGGGGGGGCGATGAGAGGAAAAAATTTCTGATGAAGGGGGGCGATGGAACAAAAAGTTTGGGAGACTATGCGGTAGACTCTCGCTAATCCGACACATATCAAACCTGGCTTCGTCGGATTACTGGAAAAGTTAGTTGAAAAACACCACTTGAATAATACAGCATACGCCGCTTATTAGAATCACTGATAATAGTATCATTCGGGTATTTTTATGATTTTTACAAAATACGGAACGGATCGATACCATATATAATATGGGAAAAAATTCATTTACAGTTATCAGGATTTCGGTTTATATATATATTTTCCCGTCTTAAGTTTTTTTGCGTATTTTGACGATGAGGTTAGACCAGACTTCCCCCACCCCTCGGATAAATCATCATCATCATCAACCAGCAGGACTACGTAGGAGCGTAACAGGTGTACCCTTTCCTTGTCGACAATCGTTTCCATACTCGGTCTGTAATGTCCTACCTGGGCAGCAGTAGTCGCTATAACCCATGTACGTAATGCAAACATAAAAGTGTCTTCTTCTTTCAGTTAAGTTCTTGGTCAGTTTCTTTCAGTTTCACGGTTACTCTGCCAAAAGACGTTCAAAGGGGATCAGTAGAACTGGATCAGTACCTTACAGAAAAATTATCGTAATTCTTAAAACATGTTCATAATTCCATTCAAAGCCCCGTAAGAGTCAAAGTTCACAGCACTTCACAGAATACCTCTCACGGCAATGGCTGCAGAGGACCAATTTAATATATCTGTAGTATTTTTTTTTGATGATGTGGCACATGTCTTTTGGCAAACTGCGGCTTTGACTGTCGCGCCCGCATGTGGCTCCTCGAGTGGGGGAGGGCGGACCGTTCGGGGGTGCGGGGGGGGTTGCAGGGAGGGCGGGAATGGGTGTCGGGTGGCTTCGTGCGTGGTCGGGAGTGGCGCGTCGGTTGGGGTCCTTGTTGCGAGGCGTCCGTGTTTTTCTTGGTGGGGGTGGTGTCCCCGTCCTGTGGAGGGTTCTCTCTCCCTTCGCGGGGCGTGTTGGGGCGTTGTGGGCCGCGTCGGCGGGGCTGAGGGGGGATTGCACCCACGGTGCTGTCCTGGCTTGTCGAGCGGTGATGTGCCCTGGGATTGGGAGTTTGGGTGTGGTAGTGCTGCTTGGTTGGCGGGATGTTGGTCCCGGCCGGCTTGAGTTTTTTTTCCGGCACGCCTACGATCTCACGATCAATGAGCTTATATCGCAAAAGCGACAGAGCCTGGTCGTGCTCGGTTCTATACTAATACTCTTACGGCAAGTCTGACAGACGAATGCATGAAATCAGGATGATTTCAGTCCTTGAATGCAATTCGTACAAGGTGTTTAATTGCGAAGTTGATCAAGTGCTTGCGAGCACGAAATCGAGTACTAAATTTCAGCGGTGCTCACGAGCAGCAACAACTGACGATGCCTGACCTAGGTAAATACGTTGAGTCTCACTCACACACGTGCGAAAATTTAAAAGAAAAGTTATCCACTGAACAGAAGTGTCACTGATGCTGTATCTGTAAATACTGTATTAACACATAAAAGCTAACCATCATTGCGTCAATGATGTATTTCATCATTGTTGAAAATGTGCATTGTTTGAATCGAGACCAAAATTCAGAAAATTATTGCTGAAAACGAAAGCTTTGTTGTCAGTAACAAATTTTGTCCGAATGCATTTGTTGAGTTTTGTACAATAATCAGACGGGCCACAACGAACAAGACCCTAGTGAGGTGTTCTGTTCGATACAATACAATCAAAATTCAGTGAAAGCCTGTATATTTTCAGAGCCAATATCTATCGGGGGGGGGGGGAAGGAGATATATAACGATATTTTAAGTCAAACAGCTGTGTAGTTGGTTTCGGGTCCCTTCCCATTCGTCCGTTGAGCTGCTTTCTTTTTGGGATAATTGTACGGATACAACGGCTGTAGCACGACGGACCCTCCACGCCAGACAGCTGGGGAAATTCTTTTTTTCCGATTAGGTACAAAGCATAGAAGGCACGTAGGATTGGTAGTTGTTGGTCAGTATAGAAAGCACGCAATGCACGAAAAAGACCGAAAATAAAAAATTCAAACTCGATTCAGTGCACGCCGCTTAATGCGATCACATCGGGAATCGGTGTTTCTGATAACAATAACCGATTGATAACTACATACGAAACAAATTGAAATTGAATACGATAGCCATACATCCATGCATTCCGTTTGATCGATCGGGAAGTATGAAAACGGGACAACTGTTTTTCTTTTCCACACAAGTGATTTCAAAATGCTCAATTGCGCCGTTTCCTTCTTCCATATTGTTCTGAAACAGGATTCTTTTTGTTTTAAGCTAAAATCCTGTGTTCAGTCATTAATGCGGAGTTTGACACTGTCTGAATGTGTTTTACAACTTACGATAGTTTTTTTAACCCGTTCGCTTACAAGCGATCGGCAAGTAATTCGGTTCTGTTTGACGAATTAGCGATAAATATGGTAGCCTTGCCTATAACCTAACTGCATGTTAGGAGAAAGAGGGCGGAAAGGTAGAAAAGTAAGGAAAAACTAATGAAAGGAAAAACAGTATATCTCTTTTACTATACTCTCTCATCTATAATATTTACAGACTAAGAGATAAGAGAGTAGGTAAAAAGTAGATTTCTCTTTCTGACCCTCACCTGCCGCTCGTACATGTATATATTAGAAGGATATATCACGGAGGTAAAAATATTTTTTTTCCGTAGAGTTGCAACAAAGCTTCGCGATGATGAAAGAGGAAAGAAAACAGAGAGCTTGTTTGAATTTATACCACTGGCATTTGGACGCAATATTACGTCCTTGATCGTGGTCATTAAAAGAACAATGCGTATCCACTAACAGCCGTATTCACCGTTGGGAGTTTAACTGCAACCGCAGGTTAAAGAATTAGAGATCAAAACGGATTGGATAAATTCGGGATTTTAACCAATCCGTGTCGATCTCTAATCTTTTAACCTGCGACTGCAGTTAAACTCTGTCGGTGAATACGGCCGAAAGAAAAAAAGATGAAAGAACTTTCGGCTGAGTAACTGTGAAACTCAAAACAAAACAAAAAATTACCAAGAACTGCAGGAAAGGCCGCCCTTTTTTTTACATTAAATTTGTTTTCACTAGCCCGGAAGTTCAGGAGAAATATTATAAATGCCTTTTTGTGCCTATTTTCAAACTTTTTTTTGTTCTAAAAATGCCTTTATTAAATTTTTCCTGACGTACATTTGTATTTCGATATTGTTCTATGTTTATTCGTGAATTTTACAGACCATTTTTTGTAGAACTAGAGTGTTTTTAGCATATTGAGAACGTCAGAAGATTTTTTTTTTAATTTTCAACCCTTTGCATTAAAGGGCTTGGTCGATTGCCCTGCAGATGGAAGGGTTTGAATTTTAAACGTGTTCCCATACCAAGTCGATTTCCCTCAGTCTGATTTTCCTCATTATAGGTCAGGGGTTCTTAACCTTTTTTCAGTCGCGACCTAAAATCAACAAAAAAAATCAGCTTCACGACCCATGGGATTGTTTGTTTTTCGAAAATTAGTGAAACCAGTGGAGCAATAAGTACAAGTGCATTTATAAGATGTCTGTAAGTGGATTCATACGACACATCTCAAAAGCTCCCGTGAATCAAGTGAGGGCCGTGACCTGTAGCTCAGAAATCCTTCGCTGTAAGTAAATTTTCACAACACATCTCGGAAGTCCTGAGCATTAATTTTGTGTAGTGACCCCCGGCTCAAGAACCCCTGGCGGTAAATTGATTCGTTCGAGCCTTCTCAGAAGACCTGGCGAATCAAGTTCGGGTCGTAATCCATCGCATTAAAGACCCTGGGTGTTAGTGAAATTTAACGACCCATATCGGAAGACATTGCGATCCAAGTCTGGGTCACGACCCATAGGTCAACAACGTAGGATACAACGCCACAACAGGCAAATTGCCCAACGAGGTGGCTGACTCAAGAACATCATGGATCCCCGAGCCCCTACCTACTACTGCTACACCACACATGCACCCCCCCCTTCCCGCGGAACCCCCCCAACGAATCGGTACATGCGGGAATGTGCGTGTACGTGTAGTGCATCCTGACGTAAAGTTTGTTTCGGTGTAATGCTTGTTATGTGTAGTGCTGTCTGTCATCTGCCCCCAGTTTTACTAACTATGAGTGAAGTGTTATGGTTGAATGATTTACCGTTGTAGGACTGTTGCTCTCTGTGGCGAGACTTTTTAACGGGGAGATCGGCTCGCATTTGCGCCTTGAAGTTGGGAACCACAGAAAACCAACTTCAGCCGACCACCACTGTGGGGTTCGAACCCGGATTCTCGCATCACGAGTCCGGCACTATAACCACTCGACCACCACAGCGGCTTGAATGACCCCTTACTTCATTCTTACAAATTGGGGTTGAGGTCGCGAGAGATCACATCAAAGAATTCCGAGGGCCACATTTAGTCTGTGGGCCATGGGTTGAGCAGAGCATATATGTCCACATAGTCTTGCAGGTTGATATGTTATGGGGGGAAGTAAAAATTAATATATCGTTCAACCTTAGCTTCAAAATGCGAAAAAAAAATTGTAACAAACAGAAGTTCCGATAACAACTAACGAATCTTTTTTCCCATGTTATGATATTGGCCGTTCCGCACTTTGCAAAAATGATAATAATATCCAAATGATAATAACATTATCCACGAATGCAATAAGCGGCGTCGACTATATTATCAACAGACAAGGTGGGAAAAGTTTGAAGCAGGAGGAGAACCAGAAAAAAGAAAAAGTGATTATTCCACCAGAGATAATATTCATTTGGCAGAAGATACGGTATTCACACAGACAGATAAAAATGTTATCTGCATTTTTCCAAGCCAAAGTGATAATAAGAAAGCACACACAACGACGAACACCACTTATTCATAAACAAAATACTAAAGTAGACTTCCAGCACAAAAATGAAAACCAAAATAAAAAACGTATATAAGCGATAAGCTATTTTTTTTCTCTTCCTTACGAGAAGGAAAAAAACCACGCAAGGTCGGATCGAAATTCTAATAAAATAATAATAACCGATATTCGAATGAAACAAGTGGAAATTTGACCCAAAATTCCAGTTTCATTGCCGATATCACGAACATCGACCTTCGATTCATAAAAAGAAAAATACCTCATTCATGTATCATGCCTTGTATACATACATAAAATATGTTTCAATCAGGACTGAACTCAAGGCATTAACCCTTTAAACGGCATAGCAGATATCACTAAACTCCCCCCAATAAAATGCCATATCTTTTTTTTTTCATGGGGTATGCTTTTATTTGAATTTCAGCAGGTGAAAAATAGTAATTTCACACTGTAAAAAGAGGGGTTTTTTTTTTCCTATCAGTGCGGAATAACTATTGAAAAAGCCTTGAATTTGGAAGAGTATTTTTCACTCCTCAACGAAATTTGATGCATCTACTACATGCATATTGGCAAATATTGGTAGGGAGGTATAGGGAAATACATTGTATTGAGAAATCAACTGCACAAAGTACCTTGGGCTAGTCAATCTTTATGTAAGTTATAGAATTGATTGTCTGCCTGTGTGTATTCTGTACAGAAATCTACAGTTTTAGACAGATCGTTGCCAAATTTTCCATGTATACGAAACAGGCAGGACCTGACTCGAACGATAGGTAGCACTTTCTAACAAATCTTTGTTTGTTGGAAGAGGTTTTTTTGGTTTTTTTTTCCATGGTTTTTACGCCGATACGAAACCTAAGGAAGAAAAGTTAGCCGTCTCCTCCGGTAATCGAACCCGGATTCTCTTGCATACCGGTCAAGTGCTATACAGGATTATTATAGCAGTGCTTATAGGACTCTGGTTCGATTCATTGTTGTCAGAGGCTGTGTTTGGTAAGGCGACTTGATAAGGACCTTATTCTAGTGGCTATAGTGTTTGGTACTCGTTGCCAGAAGCTGCGTTTGATACTCGTTGTCAGAGACTCTGTTTGGTGTTCGTTGTCAGAGACTCTGTTTGGTGTTCGTTGTCAGAGAACTCTGTTAGGTTTAGCCGCTGTGGTGGTCGAGTGGTTATAGTGCCGGACTCGTGATGCGAGGATCCGGGTTCGAACCCCACAGTGGTGGTCGGCTGAAGTTGGTTTTCTGTGGTTCCCAACTTCAAGGCGCAAATGCGAGCCGATCTCCCCGTTAAAAAGTCTCGCCACAGAGAGCAACAGTCCTACAACGGTAAATCATTCAACCATAACACTTCACTCATAGTTAGTAAAACTGGGGGCAGATGACAGCACTACACATAACAAGCATTACACAGAAACAAACTTTACGTCAGGTTGCACTACACGTACGCGCACATTCCCGCATGTACCGATTCGTTGGTGGGTTCCGCGGGGGGGGGGGGGGGGGTGCATGTGTGGTGTAGCAGTAGTACAAACTTTACGTCAGGTTGCACTACACGTACGCGCACATTCCCGCATGTACCGATTCGTTGGTGGGTTCCGCGGGGGGGGGGGTGCATGTGTGGTGTAGCAGTAGTAGGTAGGGGCTCGGGGATCCATGATGTTCTTAAGTCAGCCACCTCGTTGGGCAATTTGCCTGTTGTGGCGTTGTATTTGTATTATTTGATATTTGCTGTTGTCGGAGGGATTGCTAGATAATCATTTTTGTTAGAGACATTGTTTGATACTCATTCTTGTCGGAGACATTATTTGATATTAATTGTTGTCAGAGGCATTGATATTCATTGATTTCGGAGGCATTGTAGGATATTCATTGATTTCGGAGGCATTGTAGGATATTCATTGTTGTAAGAGCCATTGTTTAATATTCACTGTTGTCAGGGGCATTGTTTAATATTCACTGTTGTCAGGGGCATTGTTTAATATTCACTGTTGTCAGGGGCATTGTTTAATATTCACTGTTGTCAGAGGCATTGCTGTATAATAATTTTTGATAGTGACATTGTTCGATACTTTTTAACGGGGAGATCGGCTCGCATTTGCGCCTTGAAGTTGGGAACCACAGAAAACCAACTTCAGCCGACCAAATATCATTGTTTGATATTCGTTTTATAAAAGGGACTGTTTGATAATCATTCATTCATAGAAAGCCAACCACTGTTCCTTGGGGTTGGTATTGGCGTAACAACCAGGAAAAACCCTCTTCCTCAATATATTACGGGCCGAGAAAATGACATCTCTCTGAATACAGTCGATGCCGCTCATTAAAATGACGGATATTGTTATCACTTTCGCTAAAAAAAAAGAACGGACTAGCATCATGACATGGGAAAAAATTTGATTTTAGTTATCAGGACTTCCGTTTGTGTTATCAATATTTTCCTTCGAAAGTTTTTCCCATTTTGCATATTTCGAAGCTTGAAACCAAGATTGAACCATGCTAATTTCTTCCCTGTGAGTTATCGTTATATAAACCTGCAAGATTTTATGTAGGAGGTCAGAAAACTCTTATTAACGAGAATTTCTATACTAACGTTCACGATATCCTAATCGAGCTGTTATAGTCGCTATGATCTACGTTCGTTTTTAGCGCTTCTTTTGCAATTTTCCAATTTCTTTTCCGTAGTCAAGGGCATGTGTATAGTAAAAAATACGTCCCTTAAGTTCATGGCCAGTTCCGTTCAACTGACTACATTCACGGTTAGTTTGCCGGAAGATTTTCATATGGGAATCTATGAGACATGCAGTAAATGACAAGAGTTTGGAGAGAAGCTGGTTTTCCAGCTTTGAGGAATAATAATAATCGCGAACGCCAGTTGGTCTCCCATTTAAAAAAGTCTCTCCGCAGAGAGCAAGCAGAGTTCCAACACGATACTGACGTAACATGAAAATTCATACATTTCGATCTTTACTTCAGAAAATGGAAGACAGGTGGCGGCATGAACACTAAACAAGCGCAATTCTACAACATAATAGACACATTAAGGCCCCACATTCACTCAGAGCACACATTCCGGCATGAGTCGATTCATCGGAATTTCCCAAGAGGAATGTGTACGAGGTTCATGTACGGTTAAGTAGTAGTAGATGATAAGAAGTGTCGTTCGTAGTACAAATTACCACATATCCATTCCAACTCCTCACAATTTCTGAACAAAAAAAAGGGATTTTAGCTCAAAGGGGGAAGGTTAGGAATTCTGTTTTGGAACAATTGGAAACAAAATGCAAACTTTAACATTATGAAACCTGTTCTGTGATGAAAAACAAACGGATTTGTCCCCGTTCGACCAAGAGGAATGTGTACTTAAAATCGGGATTTTTCACGGATACAGTTATCAATTAGTAACTATTATCATAAACCCCGAATCCCGATGAGATCACATTGAGCGGCGTGCACTGTATTTGTTTCTCCAATACAAGAAAACAGTGATCATATGGAAGTTGAATTTTATCCTTGACAGATGAGGTGCTTAAGCTAAGAAATATGCACAGTAATTATTTTGATACATTGAAAGATATAAAAAAAACCACTCACCAAAAGTACATTTGCTCCGAACTCTTCAGTAACTTATCTCCGTCACACACACATACATAGAGATAAATCTCTATCACCTTCAGAAGATAATTCTCACAAAAAAAAAAAAAATCCCGAAGAATAATACCACTACCCGTAAAACATCACAAAGGTATGTGAATCCATTACTTCATATATTATTTTTTCTCTCCACCACAATGTAGTAGCGAGGTGCAATACACTAATAGAAACGGGTTGAAGGCAGAAGAGATCGTTGAAGGTAGATCGTCCGTCTCCTAGCAACGCCAACAATAACACTTCAGAAAGAAAAAAAACTCCAGGTATATAAAGGAGGAAAATGTAGAAAGTTTCAATTTTTCTTCTCAAAAGTTTCAAAAAACTTTTCCGAAACTACGTAAATAAATAATTTCTCGCTTGTCTGAAGAAATCTTAGAAATTGGGGGGAAATTTTTTTTTTTTTCCCCCTTCTCCTTCCAGGGAAACTGAATGATGAAAATAAATAAAAAAGGACTTCCTCGTTCGAGAAGTTTTTTGGAGGAAACAGTCCCGCAACACGCAACTCCCGCTACGCGAACCAGTTCTGCAATAATGCAATGATATAGGACAGCAAGTAAAACACTGATGAAACTCGGCGTTTCCAGCCAAAATTGGCGAGAAAAGAGACAATACTTGGCGACGGTTTCCTATCTTCCCCCCCCCCTCTCCCTACTATACCCATTTTTCGAGCACCGCTACATTATGCAATACCTGATGAGACCGACCGGTAAATGGAGAAGAAAGAGCGGATAGGAAAAACTTCATGCTCTGCTACAGAATTAAAAAAAGGATTGACCAAACAAACACGTACATACACACGCGGCTGGGCATTCGCATCGCAGATGGTGTCTTGGATGTTGAAGAGGAAAAGTAATATGCTCGAGAGAAATGCGTACCTGCAGGGTTCCTCCGCTACATTTCAACAATACCCAATCGAATATTCCAGTAAAAGTACTTTCTTCGATGACGTTTGAGCAACGCTAGAGCGCGAATTCCAACTTTCTCCGTTCAAATTTTATAGGTCGCGTTTCATGGAAAGGCGCACTTCAAACAAAGTTGCGAACTTTTCAAACAGTAATTATGACTCGGGTATGTTTTCTGCAACCAAGTATTTTCTCGAAAAAGGTCCAAACAATTTCGGACGAAGTATAGAAATAACTAAATAGGAAACTTCTAGAAGGTTCTACCTTCTACAAGCACAGCATTATGCATGAATGCCCCCCCCCCCCCCAAAGAGACGAACCGTAAAAACTCTAGCCTAGAGGTCCGGGAGGGGGGGAGGGAAGGGTCAACCTTACATATATATGTTCACTATAAAATCGATGTGGAGGCCAAACGAGAATTCTGAACTCGTGAAAATCTAGCCAGAAGATGGAAGCACTTTCTGTTTGTGTTTGTTAATGAAGCGCACGACTCACAATTTGGACAATACAATACAAATCCTCATAAATTTATAAAATTTCAATCTAGGGCTATCTGAAGCAATACATGTTGAATTTAAATACGTAGTCAATGTGTTTCAATCTCATTCAATGGGTCCTGCTATTTTGAAGCCTCATGCAGCACCAACTTACAAGTGTCTTACGCATGTCTAGAATTGAGCAAGCCTGCTGCTCATTGGTACACATGCATAAGCGTATGCAGACTCCTTGAACGGGAGGACGAGGGTGAATCGTAGTGAACGGGGGGGGGGGAAGAATTATGCCACTAATACGACTTTTTCACTGAACGAGGACCTCCCTCTTTCCGTATCCGTCTATGTACGCATGTCTCTTTTAGGCAATGGGGGTAAGGAACGCCGGCTTTCTACAAAAGGGCATGCAAATTCACAACTATTTCTAAAGAGAGATACGCTTTCTATTCCTCCAAGGTGGTGGGAATAATTTCTACTCGTCTAAGGATAAGTATTAAGTAAGCCTATGAATTTAAAGGAGAGTACGCACACCTTCCATCCAACTCCAAGGGTGGGCAGGCTTCTATGCATTTCTACGAATACACAAGCCTCAAACCACACGTCGGAAGACTAGTAAGTGCTCAGCTTTATGCAGGAAATCCTGATTTGTGAGCTAGTTCTGAACTACCCAGTTCTACAAAATACTGTCGTTACTCGAGCATCGGCCACACCCTCCCAGATCCGAGGCTACCTTAGACTAAGAATATAAGTCTATATTGGCAAAATAAGTCTGTAGTAAAAATAATATCTCGGCCTAAAGACAACATTGACACGCCTCGAATGCATGTTTCGAGGAGGGCGGTTAAGCAAGTCTTTTATACATTTCAGTGCGTCCGCAAACTCCCTAAGAATTTATTTCTAAGGGGTGTACCTGGAACATGAAAGGCCGAAATGGCTGTAATAGAACTACCACAAAACCTCATCAGGCCAACAAAAACAAAAACCAGCACACTCAACCGTCCTCTTGCAAATACAGTTAGCTCTCACTCATGTACCCTCTCACTTATACGTTTCTCTCAGTTACAAGACGATTTTCTACACTGCCGGTCAAGCTATAGGTAAATAATACTATTCACCTATGCGCCCTTTTTTCCCCTAGTTCTCTTACGCCGAGGCATAAGTGAGAGATTACTGTATGTAATTTCAAGGTAGCCCCTCCCCTTCGAAGGTTCGGTGGTATAGAGCCATCTTATAGCAATTCGGTAAAGGAAAAAAAAAGGATTAACTCGATCATGATATAAGCTCAAAAGAAACGGGCATACAGAGAAGTGAATTATTCTTTATGCCACATATGAGAAGTAGGCGGAGGGTGAGGAGAAAAAAGTCATAGAAACGACATAAGGCGCGTGCCACGGCCGCAAACCGCGGAAAATGCATTCTCTCCCCCCCCCCCCTAATAATAAGAGGAAGAGATACGATACAGGGTGTTTCCTGCGCACAGCCCTAAACGTGGCGCCTAAAATACAGCTGCTCACGTTGACGACGTTATTTAGCCTTTTCACCGTCCCTAGTTGAAAAAAAAAACCCAAACATGAGAGTAGATACATCCTTTCCTATGCAAACAGTAGCATAAGTTCTATGGGATGGGGAGGGGGCACACATATATTTTATATTACTATTAGAGCCTGGAGGGAGATGGGATGCAACAACGAAGATTAGGATTTCGGGCAGGTGTTCCCTTAACAACAAATTCCCGTCCAAGGAAACAACTATGATTCCCCCCCCCCCCCAACTCCACTCGCCAATTCACAGCAGCTGGAAAATGCAGGGCCAAATGTATACCAACTACTCGATAAAAGGAAGAAAAATATTGAAGTTGAATGGAGTAAGTGTTTGAGACACGTTGCATGGAATTTTAAAAACAACGATATTAAGAACAGGACGTCGCTCAGCTTTTTAGAGTAGTTTCCATTGTTTCAATATGTATTGAAGTTAAAATATATATTTCTTCCATTCACTCAATGGTTATTGTCAAAAAAATTGGCATAAGTCTGTCCCTAAAAAAGGGACATCTCGTTCTTTAAAGTATAGTTCTGAAGACGATTTTTTTTTTACTTGGTAAGAACCAAAGGGTAATTTTCAACAATCAAAGAATAATCAATAAAATGATTTCGAGAAGTTGTTCAGTTTTATATTCAATTCAGTTAATTTGGTTTTCTTCCCAATAGTTATGTTAATCAAAGATAAGACTGAACGTACACACTCAAGGATCCAGAGTAACTGTAGAAATGCAACAAAAAATTTTGAAATCGTTATCGAGAGAGATCAGTTTGAAACTAATGGTTTTTGAAGGTTTTGTCCATCATTCATGGTTCGCTGTTGTCAGAGGGATTGTTTGATAATCATTTTTGTTACAGGCATCATTTGATACTCATTGTTGTCAGAGATTATTGTTCGATGTCCATTAATGTATGACGCATTGTTTAATATTCACTTTTATCAGAGGCATTGTCAATATGTATTGTAGTCAGAAGCATTTTTGAATATTTATTGTTGTCAGAGGCCATTGTTTGATATTCACGATTGTCAGAGAGCATTGTTCAATATCCATTTTTATTAGCAGCATTGTCTGAGGCAATATTTGACATTCGTTGTAGTCAATGAGTATCAAATTGTTTGATACTCATTGTTGCCGGGGGCATTGTTTGGGACTTGTTGTCAGAGACAATGTTTGACATTCATTGTAGTCAAAGGCATGGCCACCACAAGGGGTGGGCTGTCAAGGCTCCAGCCCTGGCGTTCGGGAGGATTTTAATAATTTTTTTTGTTTTTTCACGCTATAAATCATCATAAAGGGGGGGGGGGCCCGTAAAAGATCCCAGCCTAGGGGCCCTGCTTCAGGATGTGGGGGCCATGGTCAAAGGCACTGTTTGAAGATTATTAATTTTGAATTCTATTCATGATTGTTCAGAGGGTATTATGTGATGCTCATTTTTGTCATAGGCATATCATCTCGTGTGTTAAATTCTACCGTTTTCTTACTCGGATGCAACAAGACCTTTGCTGAAAAAAACCCGCATAAATCAAAATTCTAGGTGGTGGATTCCATGGGAAATTATTCAAAATTTCTCTTTGCACTGTTCAATTCAAAATTTTGAACGTTTATATTCATTGTGACCCGCGAAAAGTTTCTGAATGGTTCTTGAAGTTCTACTCTCGTCAACTAGTTAAAAAATCACTCGGGTGTCCCTCGCTCAGCAAAACCAAAATTGCAAGCAAAATTTGAATGCTGTTTGCGCAATTTTGTGCAAATTTGAAAAATAATTAAATTTTACCGGTAGAAGGCACCGTGCGAAAGCAAATTACTGGAATTATGAAAATCAGAGTCCAATAAAATGCAGGGTGTTCGATTAAAAGCTCATTTCGGAATTTTCCTGTTGCTACATCAGGTGTTCATTGTGACGTTGTGATTTGCTTTCGAGCAGCGCTAAAAAACCTACCGTGAGATAACTTTTTCGCTAACCGCATTCAAATATACCACTTCCTTCAATTTCTGAGTCTTTTCAAACTATTTACGAATTTATGGGACACCCTGTATGAACTTCGTATCTTATCTCCACCACCACAATGAAAACCAAATCATACACAAACATCTTTTTTCCCCCAGGGAAAAAAAATGATACAAGGGGAAGTTCATCAACTCACGGTAAACAACTTCAAATAACATACAGGCCTAAAGATCCAAGCCCGGTACGCTAAGTGAATACACATCTGAACTTATCAGTGGCGTACAAGGAACAACACTATCAAGGAGCTCCACCATTAGAAAGCATCCAGAAAATAATAACAACAATGAAAGAAGAAAAAAAAGTTATTTACTCACATGCTCAACAATCTGTTTCGTGTTTAACTGTCTGAGTTTCTGTATACCTTCGTGTATATTCCTCAGACGGCGCAAGTTTTCTTCTGCAAACAACAAAACAGAAAAAAGTAAACAAACATAACCACAATCTGATAATAGCTTTTTTTTCCCATACACACAAAAAGATATACAAAGAAATAATAAGACTTTATGGACTGGGAAAAAAAGAAGAAAAAAAATCATACGTATATTGAAAACAAACTTATAAAACTGCAGCGGTATGAGTGTTGTTTGCTTACGTCCCATCCCTCCTTAAATTTCTTGAGAGAAACGCGTACATTGTATACGGTGGCCGTAGATCGTGGGGACAAGGCCGGAAAGGATGAGGGTTGGTAAGACACACGATTCATCCGAATTTTAAGATAAGGACGTCCTCCACATTTCATTTCGTCTAGAATGGCGAGTGTCTTTGACCTCTCGCTACGTGATCCTAACACAAGAGTCTGCTTCCACATGGTAAATAACGATGAGGAAGTTATGCGATGTATGTATGCTTATTTCTTGTCTTTTTTTTTTTAATTTTCCCATACCTATGCATGGCTCTGTCTTATTTTAGTTCGAGAATATAATCAGAAATAACTTGAGAAACCGTCTTATAAAATCCACTTTCGACTGGGCTCGTTAGGATAACAGAATTCGTTTAGCCGTCTGATGCCTGGTCATTTGTCTACATCAGTGTTTCTCAAACTTTTGCCACCAGCGGTTCCCTTGCCCAATTAATGGTTTATCTGCGGCTCCCCAGAATAGTTTGGTGTACATATTTTCCCATATAAAAGAACCACTTCAAAGCATAAATGGGCACACAAATCAACATCTCCAGCTCAAACGCGACGCACACTTTGAAGAAACACTGGTTTGCATGGTTTAAAGTAGAAGAGCAGCAACATCGACGAGAGGATTCGTAGAAATTTTTTGGAAAAGATTTTTCACTTCGGAAGGTGGAGAATTACCGACGGCTTTTGGAGATACGGTAGGGCATACATGCTCAACTCGTGGTACTCGGAGTCATATGACGTGGCCCTCGCCCTCAGTAACTAAGGTCCAAACCTAATTTGGTAAAAATAAGGGCTGGTCCGATTAATCGGGTCAGTCAATCGATCAATTGTTAATCGCAGTTAAAATTTTTAGTCGAGTTAATCGACTCGATCAAAATTCGATTAAAATTTTTATTAAAAGTTTATAACATAACTTGATTTATTTGACTACACCGATTAAATGCTTCCTATACTAAACATTTAAGACAAGTGGCCGTATTTAAAAATATTTTAATCATTATTTTGATCAAAGTTTTCGACATGAGGAAACACAGACGATTCAACGAAAACTAGTGATTTCTAAAATTACTGATTACAAAACAAGATCCAAGTTAAGAAATTCCAGGACATGACAAGCATGTCCCTTTTATATCAGACATGAATGTGCAAATTTTCACTTTTGGGTTTATCAGCTGGTTGGATCAGTTATTTTTACATCCAAGTTTTTCCAGAAATGCGAATATGTATCCCTGCATATTGAACCACATTTTAAACACAAAACATTTCAGGAAAACAACCTCCATAGAGAAACATTCAAACGTCGTTTTCCAAGTTCTGGAAATTTGCATATTCATGTTCCTGGAAAAAGGGGGAAGATACTAAATAGGTTCAAGCGGGCGCGGCCTTCATTTCTTAATCTATTTCTGTATTTGCTTATTCAGTGGATAGATACGTGAAATGAATAGAATATGTTTTTATAGCATCAATTTATATTACATAGTTACCAACACCACGTTTGCTATGAATGAATAGCATTTGAAAATATTCGATTAATCGATCAAAATTTTTGATTAACCAGTTAAAAATTTTAATCAATTCCCAGCCGTAGTAAAAATGAACTAAGCGGCACCATTTGCAGATCAATCACGTGACCCCCGGCAATATTTCCAAATCACTTGAGTGATGCACAGCACAGTTACAGAGCACTTAAGCTGCCCGCGGTGTTGTTCCGCATCACTCAAGTTACCCGTGCCACATTCCCAGATCACTTAAGTGATCCGCGGCACATCTCCAGATCACTCAAGTGGCACGCGTCTTATTTGCAGATTACTCAAATGGCCTACGACATATTTATAGATCACTTGAATAACCCGCTGCACAGTTCTTAAGCACTTAAGCTAACTGATGCAGTTCCCCATCACTTCTCCGTGCGCCCGTTCAATGCTTCGAAATGATTCTTTTCTAGACAATTCCGGGGATTCGCGAATAAACGATGACAATACCAAGGGCGTCGCGGGTGTTGAACAAGTTTGAGAACCAATATGCATCGCCAATACGCATCTAGATGCGTGATTCACGCATAGAAATTCAGTTTTGCTTCCCCAAAAACTGAAGGAGCGAAAATACTCCACCAAATTTGCGGAAATTTTTTTAATACTTAAATTTTTGGAGAGGAGTGTAAGTGCTCTTCTCAAAATTATATTTTCGAATAACACTGCACTGCACCATACAATTAAAAGGCTAACGAGACTTCCGCCTGGCGTCACATGGACCTTGTAATTTCTACACATTTTTTTACCACCAGTCGGATTTCACCCTAGCTTAGCCCTAGCACGACGGAGTGTTCGGATAAATAAGTTGGATGGATTTTTTGCGGAATCACTAGCATGCTATTCCAAAACATGGAATCATTACAAGACTAATTTAGAAGATTTAAGCAATGGTATGGACTTCATCACATCGATCATACTAGTCATAAGTACGACAAACATGAGTTTCTAGCTTAAAAAAAAATTGAAATAAGAAGCTTTAGAGCTAAAACTGCAGTGATAAGATTTTGGTCGTAAGGCTTTTCTAGTTCTGCAATTTCTATATTCGTCTCTGATCTACCTTTTGGATTGGCCAGGTATCAGCTAGATGTGCTAAAAAATAGTCGGTAATTGACCGAACGCTTAGCATCAGTTAGAACAACAACAAAAAAAAAAACATTTGATGAGCTTATCTGCACAATAAACATAATATTTCTTCTTCAACCTTCATAATTGATGGAAACACTGTTAAGATAATGTCGAACCTCTTCCAAAGTCATTGCTTCCGCACATAAATATAAATATAGGGAGAGGGGAAAAAAAATACTCTCTCGCATCATGACCATTACGTCAGGTGTGATTTAGGAATTTTCTCAATAAATGTGTGTAAACCAAGACACTATTTTTCCTCCTCAACAACATTCCGTAAAGCCATTAAAATGTGACTCCCGCTCAGAGTCATAATCCCTCTCGCGACGATCACTTCACTAACGAAGCAGGAAATTTTTATAGCTCGTCATCATCTCAACATGGGCCCCCACTTCGAAAGCAGTCAATAATGATTCGGGTGGCAAGAACAGGGATAAGAAGAAAAAAAAAACTTGGAAAAAAAACAAAAACGGGGAGGAAGGAACCTTAGAATGTGTTTGTTTCCTCCTTTCATCAGTTAATCCTTTGCATCCTGGGAATTTTCAACGAGCAATTTAATTGTAAATGCAGCAGCAGCAGTAAGATAAAGATGATGGGCGGTGAACTCAATGACCCGATAAAATACTTTTTTTTCTGTATTCTCCTCATTGGAACTTTCCTCATTTGTACAATAACCTTGAAAGAATTCGGGAGAAAAAATGATTGCACTAAATAATAATAATCCTTACAGATGGTTACGACTTTTAAAAATCAATGATCTAAGGGCTACTACCGCAATCATTGCGCAACGATGATTACGATATTACGTGCACCTCTTAAAAATATGAGGAGTTATTATTAGATCGTCGAAAATGTCACCGGTAAATGACCAGCGGTCATTCACTAGGATTGTAATAATGCAGTGTTTCTCAAATCAAAGAGTGCGTTACGACGAGCAGGACATATTGTGTGAGCGTACATAGTGTGAGCCTATTCATGCGCTGCTGCCCAGCATGACCCAACCCACACGGGTAAAGGGTTTACATTCCGGAAGGGACAGAGCCCAGGTCTTGTCTGGTCTGACAGCCTATTCATGCTTTGGAGTGGTTCTTTTATGAATGCACAATATTTGTTAAACTAGGGATGCACAACCTACGGCCCGCCGAGGTGTTCAATCTATCAGACTAGACAAGACCCGGACTCTGTCCCTTCCGGGATGTAAGCCCTTTACCCGTATGGGTTGGATCATGCTGGGGAGAGGTGTGCTATATGGTCCGCGAAAGCAGTTCCGGTAAAAGTAACAATATGATGTATACCTTAGACTGACTATACCTTCTCTGTAAAAATACGGGGAACCGAAGTCCAAAGGACATTGCTTTTGACAGTGTGTCTTTGGCGATAATTTTACTGAAGTTGCCAATTACAGCCAAATATATTGTCAAAAGGCATACAAAGTTGTTGACTATAGCCAAAAAAATGGCCAAAGTTAATTTAACGAACGTTAACTATGTTACGAAATGTTTATATTCGAAAGAAAATTTTTTTTTTAAGAAATTGTTTTTAGAAAATAATTTAAAATGGTAATGTGGAATACAGAAGATCCCGCTTATAACGTTCCTTTTCTTATACGAAATAATACGAAATAATACATAATAATACTCGTGCTATACATAACTTCTTCGCGGTTACTGTATAGCTTACTAGTTCTGTCAAGAAGCCGAATTCACGGCTATATTACAGTAAGAGTCGTTGTAACAATCAAGTGCAGTTGTTTCACTGCCTATGTCGAGTCCACCTCGAAAAATAAAGCAACGTTATAAGCGGAATCTTCTGTATTCCACATTACCATTTTAAATTATTTTTGAAAAAAACAACTATTTCTTAAAAAAAATTTTTCTTTCGAAAATAAACATTTCGTCACATATAGTTAACGTTCGTTTATGTCTTTGTGCTTCAATTCATTAGGGATCGTTCAAGTATTACGTCATCATCGATGGGGGGGGGGGGGTTTGGATAATGCTGACGTAATCAACCACCCCTTATGAAAATATGAGTTAGGATTCAGAGGGGCAGAGCTGATGACGAAATTTTTCTGTCAAAGGGGGGGGGGGTCAAAAATGGCTAAAAATTTGCTTACGTAATACTTGAACGGCCCCTTATTGAGTAACATTCGAAAAATGGTATTTCATAATACCCGAAAATTCTCTACCGTGAACTCGTGATGCACGTATAGAATAAAACCGAAGTGTCAATGCTATATGGGAGAGAGGAGCTCTTATTTTCAAAAGGGAACATTTCCACAATCACTAAATTTACACACAGTAGATGTATAAAACCCAATTTCTCCGGAATGGACGGATTTACAAAAGTAAGGAATAGTCAAACAGGTGGCATACCATACGAGAGTGGTATAAAAATATCTAAATATATTATGTTTATTGATCATTCAAGGGAGTAATCTACATCTGAATTTTGGAACTGTTCCAGTTTGAATGAAAAAGGAAATGTTACCTTTTGATTTAAAGCTAAAAAAAATTGTATACACCACCCGTTGATTTCAGAGGATTTCACCTAGCCAAAAAGAAGGTACCCTTACTACTTCCTCGTGAGTAACATAAGAAACACGGCCATTCCACAGTGGAATCTCCCATAACGGACAGTCCTGTTAGTGGACACAGAGGCGACTCTAGCTCGCCTGCCGCCCGAGTACAAAACCTCATATGCTGCCCTTAAAGACATCCGTGGTGGGAGGCCGAAAGGACTTTAGCCAATGGGACACTGGGATAAGCCTGAATTTTACTCGTCCGAAGCCGCACACTAATGTTTAACCACAAATGTTCTTGACCAAAAGTCTTTCTTTTAAAGAAACAGTCCTGTTTTTTTTTTGGTCCAGAATTATTTTACTGTTCTCAATTATGCCAAACAACTTTTTCCACATTCAACTCTTGTTTATGAACCATCATATTTTTCTTAAATTTAGTATTAAATTTTTAAACTAATGGGTGGGGCTGACAGCTCCAGCTCGGGACGATTCTAATTTTTTTTCATACTAGAAAGAACCCAGTGAAAATCTGACCGGGAAGGCTGCTGCAGGATGTGGAGACCATGGCCGAACCAAAAAACAGACTTTCCCGCACCATGTGATAGAGTCTATTATTGTTTCCTGGTATTACGGCCCCAAGCCCTGTCTGTTCCTCCAAGTTTCCTCAACATTTCTGTTGTCAAGGTATGGCTCAAAAGAGTGACATTGGTGACAGCGCGTGGTGTCTTTTAATAGTCATTATTCCAATTTTTGAAAATTTGTGTCTCTAAATAAAAGTTCAGGCTGCCGCCCGAGTGCACCGCACCCCTTGCACCCTCGCTTAAGCCGCCCCTGACCGGACATCTCCACTAACAGACACTTTCTTGAATTAAATCGACGGGACTCGATGTGTATTTTACTATCCATTAAAGGACACTCCTCGTTAGCAGACAAAATTTCCGGTCCCATGAGTGTCCGTTATCAAGAAGTTCTCCTGTAGGATGCAACTTTGAAAGCGCTTCTGAAAAAATGTTCCGTTTCGAAAAAAAAAAATCCCATATCGCCAGTAGGACAACCGCTTTGCTTTGTTCCCTTTTGAATGAAAAATACCGAAGTGAGAATGAACAAAGTGCATATGTTCCCCCTTCCGGTACAAACAACCAACATTACATTGTGATTTCGACCAAAAAATATTCCCGTTTGAGTAAATCTTGTTGCATAATCCGATATAAGCTCATCCCAACGGTTCAGAAACTGTTGAAAAATGTATTTTGAGAAAAGTGGAAATGTTCCCTTTTCAAAATAAGCTCCTCATATGCTCGCATAAAGCCAGCTGCTACTGATTTTATTTTACTGGAAAACAAAGACAAGTGGTGTTTTTTGGAAAGTAAAGAAGAATCTGTAACGTATACAGTCGAATACCGTTATAACGAAAATCTCGTTTTAACGAACACTTTTCCAATTCCCCCAGATAAGTTTACATAGGAACAATACAAAAAGTCTGGGATTCTTTTATAACAAAATTTCGTTATTCTCCTGTCTATTGGAGTTCGTTATAACGGGATTCGATTGTAATAACACGAAAATTACTTACATGTGTTTTCCTTAAACATCGCACACAAATCCAACATCAAAAACTCTTCCACCTATTCCATATACAACCCTCAAGAGTTAATTTCCTACCCCCCCCCCCCCCACTTTCCGCATTTACATCACCGTCTTAAATGTAAGATGACGCAAAGAATTAATTAACAGTAATTAAAACGTTAAGATAGAACGGTAATGAGAAGGGATGTGCGCTATATGAGTGGATCGTCTTCACTAACTAGGTGGTAAGAGCATTAATAGCGAAACGATCAACGAACGAACAGTAGCTGCGAGTTGATGATGTCGGGGGGGGGGGGGGGAGATAAAAGTCTAATTAGTAAAGTCCCAAACAATCATTTTTGTTAATTAAAAAATAATACTGTCTTAATCGAAAAAAAAACCGAAGAAAACACTAACTGAAGTGTTTTATTATTTTATGTTGGAAGAGTTTTCATCCACATGGGGGAAAAGAGGTTAGAAAGAAAGGGAAAAAAAATTCGAAACGTGGACTTTTTTTTTGTACAACCCAAAATTACTATATTATGGTTTTATTATTAATTTTCTTCTATCAGAAGATGATGATTTTTCTCATTTTAATTGTTGTTGTTCGGGCCGATTAAAGTTGAAAACTAATTAACGATCTAGGAGGAGAAGAAAAAAAACATATGCGACGCAAGTATCAAAGAAAAAAATAATTCTGGCAGCAACGAATGCATGACTCAGTCCGTGTCCGGAAAATTCACCGACCAACAATTCACCGCTAGGAAAATTGACCGACTAACAATTCGATGCGAGTCAGTTAGCGTGGGAGTGAGCGATTGAGTTACTGAGTCAGTGAGAGAGGAGTGAGTGACCCAGTGAGTATGTGAGTGAGTGATTAAGAGATTGAGCGAGTAACCTAGTGAGTGAGTGATTAAGTGATTGAGCGAGTAACCTAGTGAGTGAGTGAGTGAATTAGTCAGTTTTAACCTAGTAGTGTCACAAATGATTTAAAAATCTGATTGTTCTATGTTATAATGTATATATTAAAATATCGACCTAATGACATATTTATAGCTTCAGCGGTTTCGGCTAGGCGTGATTCCAACATATGACCTCCTCCATTATTGAACCCCCCCCCCCCTTAGCAATCGAATATGGAAAAACCTTTCTTAGTCAGTCTTCACGTCGCGAAACAAAACTATTCACAAAATTTGATATTTACAGCTTCAGCGGCTTTGGCTCGGCGATGATGAATCAGTCAGGGGGACTTGTTATTTTATATACAGTATACAGATGTAGACACGCACTCCTAAAACGGGATTTCTGAAAGTTCATCATCCATGGGGATCATGAGGTGTTCAAGTGGTACAGGGAGAATCATTGCTGAGTAAATCTGAGATTGCAGAATCCACACCAATGAAGTCGCTGGTAACAGCTAGTTCATCATAAAAAAATAATCCATTGCTTACTTACTGATGATCAACACAATGTTTTTTATAATACCAAAGTGATAACAGGAGATGATTTTAAGCATTTTAGGAAGTTAATTCATCGTGTATCCACTTGTGAATTGTTGGTGGTGAATTTTCCGTAAACCGACTCAGTCATCATGACGGTTTCGTGTTACACAGGGTGTCCTGTAAGTTCTAATGCGGCCTTTATCTCATCAACCATCCGTCGTACAGGTATGAATCCAATTTATAAAATGCTCAACAGGCATTTAAAAATTGCTGAGTAGCTGTTTTTAGAGTGAAAATACAGTGTGGTGTTCACAAAATAAAATAAAAAAATCTAAATTTTCATACGGTCCCCGCGCGCTCAAGAACCCAATTATAAAGTTGTTGCCATGTCTCTCCTGATGCCATCAAAAAAATATTTCACGTTTCTAAGTGCAATATTCACAGAGATATTCGAAAAACGGTGGAAATTTGGGAAAAGAACGGCGTTAAATGCGGAAAATACCGTTTTAACCGCATTTAACGCTGTATTTTCTTTCCAAAAACTGGTACAAGGTAATTTTTGAACGCCTGTTGAACATTTTATAAATCGGAGTCATACATCCAACGACTGAAATCAAAGAATTTTCAGAGTAAGTGCATATTTTTGAGAGGGGGGGGGGGGTTAATTTTAGCTCAATCACTTTTTTTTTTTAATCTTTCTTTCAAATAAATATAAGCTTAATATTTTCATAACATCGGCTTTTCCTGCACAGATGAGATTTAGTGAATTAATAGAGATGTTCCTATTTTCCAAATATTAAACGACATATCTAGAGATATGTCGAAAGCTAGGCCGGATGGGGGGGAGGAGGGCAACTGCCCCAGACGGCGAAATTTAAGGGGCGGCAGTTTTAGATAGGATAAAAGAACACCGTTAAAAAATTATCGAATTTTAAAGTTGTGGGGGTGGTAAAAATCCTAGTCACGGCCCTGGTCGAAAGTGTTCAGCTTTTATTTATTTTTTTGAAACAGTGTCGACATTATTTTGTTACTGGTATTAAGGAATACCAGTAAGCACCATTGAAGTCTTCTTCCATAATGCATATTTTAGCATTTTTATAGGTGTATATTTGTATAGAGAATATTTTTTAGAGAATATTTTTCAGTGCATATAATTCTGGCTCTACCGATAACTGGCCACTGCTGATCTCATATTTCGTTTCCATTAGTTTAGTTTTTTAAAAGAGAATACTTCCCTGATTGTTCGTAAATTACGCAATGTTGCCGTTTTCTAACAAAAAAACAAAAAAAAAAGAAACCGAGCATCGTAAAGGCCTTCTATTCATTGTTCAAATCATTCATCAAAAAATTCTGAAAGCCACTGTTGAAATGAATAAGCCATTGTTGCTGGAGAGTTTATTAGAAAAGATTTTTTTCCCTCCAATTTCGAGTTTTTAATATCAAAATGTTACGAGCTTTTTTTTTTGAGAAAGGCAAAAACTCCACTGATTGATATTTTTTCGATTGGGGGCCGTATAAAAATCTATATTTATTCCTCCCCACCTCCCCCCAATTATTAAACAAAAGTACTATCACATCTGTGAATCCCCCTTGTTTTTTTTTTTCCTTCAAATTTTACTTCAATTTTAAATCAATTGTAAAATTTTCTTTTCCGCTTTAGGACACTCTTCGACATTAAGGGGGGGGGAAGGAAAATCAACTCCGAAAAAAGAGAAGCCAAATCTTATTTTTGTATCATTCTATCGAATACAGTCCACGCCCCTTAAAGTGATCACGCGGGGATTCTGATAACCTAACTGAATTATAACTACATCCGGAAAAATTCCCGTTTGCAAATACCGTTCAGTTGAATGGGACGCACGGTAAACAGGTATTAGCACAACGCGAAACGCCGTTTTCCTTTCCTACATAATTGGTTGCAAAATGTTCAATCATTCCGTTTTTGTTTTTTTATTCTAAAACAGGACTTGACAGGAAATAAACATAAAATAATGAAACACTTCAGTTAGTGTTTTCTTCTTCGATTAATATATTATTACTTTTTAATTAAAGTTATTATAAATTAAAATCCTGCATTTTTTTTTCAGAAATTTCTGAGGCGTTAAAATGAAACTGTCCAATGTACATAGCGAATTACTTTTCTAAAGTGCAATACATTTCATAAATCCCTTGAGAAAGCCTCTTGGAAAAAGAAATTTGAATGCGGTCAACTGAAAAAAACTAATGAAGTACCGAAGGAAAGTTTTTTTGTCATACATTGCCTAAACTACAGGAAGGCCATTGCGAAAGCAGCTCCACACGTACATGGATCACAGCGAATACTACGGTTAGATTGCGGAGCACGAAAATGTTTGTCAACAACGAAGGGAGGAGAGAACACCTTCTAGACTCCTACATAGTCCTGCAGCCTAACTTACCGAAAAAAAATAAGTTTGGTTAAACCTTAGCTTCAAAAAAAAAAAAAACCGACGGAAAAAGAATTGATAGCATTATCCGTAGTACCGAAAACTTTTCAACGTAATATTTTCCCATGTTATGGTATTGGTCCGTTCCGTCTTTTGGAAAAATGGCAACAATACCCGAATGATACGATTATCCGTGATTCTAATAAGCGGCGTCAACTGTTGACAACTGTATTTGAAATTTTTACTTTACTTCCTTTAAAAAAATGGAGTAGGGATTCAGATACATTCGGCATGCACTCGAAATTTGCCATGCGTTTCAGATTTGTGTTGAGATGATACAAACAGATAGACGCATTACCAATTTTACATAACCATTCCCATAGTTGCGAACCAGTGAAAGTGGTTGAACAATTTCCAGGGACCAGCGAAAATGGGAGAATTAATTTGCAGAACGGGTAAAAATGAACGGGATGAATAATGGACACGAAGAAAAAAAGCCTTGAATTATGAAATAATTTATGGATCGCAACCAAATGGGAAAATGGTTTATCCTCCACAACTGTGGAAAAATAAGTATATTTTCATAACTTTATGCGTATTTATTGCATATGTGTTTCATATCGAGTTTTGTCTTTTTTTTTTCATATGCAAAAATTTTTAAGACAATTTTGTGGTGTTTGGTCATAACATGATATCTCCAAAAAATGGCTTTCTGATCTAAAAGTAAGTCTCTTGCTAATTATAACTAATTAGAAGTGAGATAAATGCACAAATGCATTGATTGATAAATGCATTGATTGATAAATGCATTGATTGATAAATGCATGATAAATGCATTTTTGATTTTTAAATGAGAATGAAAATGCTTGTATCTCAAAAATGTGATTTTGGAGTTATGTTCTGACCGAACACCACGGAATTTCTAGTTAAATTCACGCAACTATATTTTGCATGTAAAAAAAAAAAGAGCATTTCCTTATTTGAATTTTTTCAAAACATTGAAATTGAGAATTTCTATATTATTTTGAAATCGTCGGGGGACCGGATAGAGCCTCTAAGTGGGCCGTAATTTGCTAATCACTAGTCGAAAGTCTGGCGGCCAATTCGCGAAATGAAGCATTTTTCTTGTCATTCGGGCGAAGTCCAAGGTCAAAAGAAGCTAGAAATTTCGAGTTTTGACATTTCAATTCGAAAAACAGCCACGTAACTAATGGCAGAACGCCGATAACGTCCAATCTTTATGGTCGTTTATACCAACGGTCTCTTCTGATTTTTAAAGAAATCGTATCCATGATTAACATGTTGAGAAATTTACTCGAATCTCTTCTGACAAATTTGTGTATCATCAAAAACCGATTCATGGAATGGAACGGAGCACAATGGTTGCATTCTTTATACTGAGATCAAAATGACTACAAATATACACAGAGGGGGGGGGGGGGGGTCCTTCAAAAAAGAAAACAAAAAAAAAAAAGGTCAAGGTTATATATACTGTATTTCTCAAATTCAAATCATCATGACAAAGGGCGTTTATCTATCTTACAAAAACATTTTCCCACGTTTCCAATCAAAAATATCATTTTTCCACAAAAAAAACCCCAGAACCACATAAAAACAGATCTCGTCAAGGTAATTTCCCCACCTCCTCCCAATCAAAACTTAATAAGAAAACCAATCAAAATAAGATAGTGAAAGGTCGGGTGAGACGCAAAACCAACACAAACACTAAAGGGCTGCGCTCATTTTCCATACGTAAACTTACCATAGACATACCACAAGCCACAGACATATATAAAACGGAATTAAAATTAACGCAAGCAACAAATGAAAGAGCTCGGCTATTACAATAACCCCGAAGAGAAAAGAACACCGCCCAAAAAGAAAAACCAAATTAATTTAGTTTTTTTTTTTTACTTATTCTTGGTATAGCCTAAAGGCTCCCTTCAACACAATAGACATGATTCTGAAGGAGAGAAAAGAAATTAAAAAACAACTGGTGCATGTATTGAGGAAAGGGGGGGGGGGAGGCACCAGCGATCTATATAAGATGGAGGAGAAAGGAAGAGTTTTTGAGGAGACTGCACCTTTCTTTCTTCACTACAACGGCGGAGACAAGACACATAGTACAAACCGATAAGACGGTTTTCACACACACACACACACACAGAGGGTGTGGTCAATGAGAAAGTATTGGTAAGTAGGAAAAAAAAATTACTACTATAGCACTGAGGAAGAGGTGGGCGTTTGCCATGTTAAAATAACATGCTGGGTTCGATTTCGGATTGCAAGGTCGAAATGAATCTATTATCTTCGAGTGAATGGAGGGAAAAACCATCAGAGAATATGGACTGGAAATGAAAGGAGAGGGGGGGGGGGGAGAAAGGAGAAAAAAAAACCGAAACTGAAATTTATCGAATTGCCGAGACACCAACAGTGGGAAATTACATGTTTTTCAAGGACCACCATGTTTATCTTTTCCCCCGTTCTAACGTTCGTGGGAAACGAGAAACGGAGCACGTGTGGGCTATCATTACACGTTTAGGAACAAATAATCACAACGAATCGTTTACAATGTGTTTCATTGAAGTCACAAAAGTTTCTGCAGCGCGTAATGTAGTAGGATGATGATGCAGTGAGAGATAATTCGGTTGTTCTTGATCTGATTTTTGTGATTGTCAACGAGAAAAAAATGTTTCTCTTTATTTTCAAACAAGAATTTTCCTTGTTTATACGATTCTGTCTGATTCATAAGACTGCATATACATGGCGTTGCTGAGTATTATATATGTTACGGTAAATGTGATAAATGCGGTTATTATGCATACTTACCAAAAGTTTTGTTAAGTTCCCTTAAATTTATCACTTTTACCTGCGATAACGCATAATAACCAAACGTCGAGTCGTTGGTGAACATGGTAAATCGTACTACAGTAGATAATTATCCGAAACAGTTCGGGAACTCCGTGTATTCGGATAACTGATTTTTCGGATAACCGATCATTCACGTAAAAAAAATGTACCAGTACCATAGGAGCCATATGAAACAAAGAAAAACTGATATTAAACACAAAATTTTATATATTCTGTATCATTTTGGGGGAATATATCATTTGGGAAAAGCACTAGCGACTGCTAGTGGAACTTCTACATAACGAGCAAATTTGAATTTGGCGACTGGAACGCTTTAGGTTAACCATGTTTCGGTTGATCGGTATTCATATAATCCAGTATATGATATACTATACATGATAATTCATAAATATATTGAATCATTATATCAGGGTACAATCGTTTATATAGGGGGCCACGTAAGTGATCTGTCGCAGGTCATTTAAGTAATCTATGACACATTTTAAGAGCATTTAAACGGGCCTCCGTGCAGTTCCACATCCCTTAGGGGCCATTCAAGTATTAAGTAAGCAGATTTTCAGCCATTTTTGACCCCCTCCCCCACTTGTCAGCAAAACACTGACCCCCCCCCCCCCCCCCCCCGTCACCAAAATTTCGTCAGCAACTTAGAGTATTTCACATCTTCAAAAAGGGGTGGTTGATGACGTAAGCAACCTTCAAACCCCACTTCCCTTGTCATCAAAAGTCAGCAAATCCGAAACCCCCTCTACCCACCCCCGATGCTGACGTAATACTTGAATGACCCCTTATGCTACCCACGGCAAGGTTCCAGATCGCTTAAGTGATCCACCGCACATTTACGGATCACGTGAAATGAAATGCGGTGATGCTCCAAATCACTTAAATGGCCCGCGACGCGTTTCCAAACCAGTGATGTGGTCAACACTCTCCTAAAGGTTGAGCACCCTTGGCTTAGAACATATATGTTCAACCAGTAAATATGTCACGGGTCACTAAACTGATCCGCAGTTATACCGCGCGTCACTTAAGTGACGCCAGCTGCTCAGGCGATCTGGAACTGTGCCACGGGTGACCTGAGCGATGCGGATTTGCTCCAGGGGCCGCTCAAGTGCCCTGTAACTGTGCTGCGGGCCACTTGAGTAGTCTGTGAATATGCTGTTGCAGGTCCCCTAAAGGCCGTATTCACCGACATTGTTTAAACTGTAGTCACAATTTTTGGATGAGAGATCAACATAGATTGGTTGAAAACCTGATTTTCACCAATCCGTGTCGATTTCTTATCAAAAAATTGTGACTATAGTTTAAACCAAGTCGGTGAATACGGCCCTAAGTGATAAAGAAATGTGCCGCGAATCAACCAAGTCATCTGCAAAAAATGTACCGCTTAGTTCATTTTTACAAAATTAGCTTCGAGGTCGACGGCCACATCACATGAATCCGAGGGCCACATTTGGGCCGCTGGCCAGGGGTTGAGCATAACATAGTGAACACGGCTCTCACGATGATGACAATTTTTATTTTGCACGGTTTTTCGTCGTAGTATAGAAACAATTCCCTTCTTCAAATTCTACACAAAATATTCTCGACCCAATGCAACATATTTCAAGAGAAGGAAAAACTCCAAAAAATAAAGAGCAGATAATAAACATTGAATCAGGGAAGGAAACGAATTATTATCGTAACCATGGTTCGAATAAGAATATAATTCTATCCGATTCTTGTTCTAGCTCAGACTATGCAAGAAAAAATTATTCGAGATTTTATTTTTTTTTTTTCTTCTCATTTTCTTCCTTGTCCATGAATCAGGGTTGAGCAATATTTGGCGGCGGAGGCAGCAGCAGCAACCAAGAACAATGAATACGGGTTCGGGGGGAGGGGATATTACGCCAAGGCAAAGAGATATACATGGGGGGGGGGGGAGAAATGTGAAAAAGGGAAAGGCCATTCTTTGTGCTTCTCTCATTAATTCCGTGGACTTCTCTCACAAGAATCAAGATCAGGTTACGTCGTTTTCCTTCGGCTGCCTCCAGGCATTCATTCACGTATTTTCCGAGGGACCTGTTGTTCTCACACATCAACTCTCTACACGTGTGTGTGAACGTATAGTGCGGCGAAACGGTGGGAAAGATGTGTCTTAATCAAGCGCCATCTCGTGGCCTGATTTTGACGTTTTTCTTGAAGTTGGGATGGGGGGGGGGGGAACGTTCTGGATCCAATGTCTATCATTAGAAAGAAAGAATAGCGCTTACATATTATTATTAACTTTGACGTATTTTAATAATCAAATCAACATAAAGCTATTCCTGAGAAGGAATTCGTCGAATCGAGATCATTGATATGCGAGTTCGAAATCAGATAACGCCATCGGGCATAGCTTGCCGAAAAGGTAGGGATTACACTATAACAGTTTGATAAAAGATCTCTTACAATACTTGGAAAATTCAATCAATACGCATTCGAGCGAATGTAACCAATACGCTCATTGATTAAAATTTTCAAGTTTATAAAATAGCTTTTATCAAACTTTTATAGTGTAAGCCCTGACTCAAGGGCGTAGCGAGGGGGGGGGGGCTTGGGGGGTCTGGTTCCCCCCCCCCCGAAATGCGAGAAAATGACCGAAAAAAGGGAAAAAGATGACCAAATCCATTGTTCTGTCACTTTGGTCCCCCCCAGAACGAAATTTCTGGCTACGCCCCTGCCCGGCCTAAAACCTTCAACCACGTGAGAATTCCCTGTCGGTCCGTGAAACATTTCGACCAATTCATACAACCACTACAATGTACATAATTCTCTATTTAAATAGTTTACCCTCTCTGTATTTGCTTTTACTTCCGTCTTAGGCTGGTTATTACACTATAAAAATTTAATAAAAATTCTTTTATAAAACTTGAAAAATGTAACCCATTAAGCACATCTGTTACATTCGAGCGAACTTAACTGATCTGCCTATTGGTCGCATTTTTCAAGTTTTATAAACGAACTTTTATCGAAATTCTATAGTGTAGTGCCGGCCTTACACTATAAAAGTTTGACAGAAGATCTTTCACAAAACTTGAAAAATGCAACGATCTGTTGCGTTTGAGCAAGTGTAATTAATAGGCTTATTGGTTTTTGTTTTATTTTTTCAAGTTTTGTAAAAGATCTTTTGTCAAACTTTTACAGAGTAATCTCGGGCTAAAAGGCCGAGATTACACTATAAAAGTTTCATAAAAGTTTATTTATAAAAATTCAACCGATAATGTTAATCGGTTACATTCCAACAAATGCTACCCAACCAATGCCCTTATCGGTCACATTTTTCAAGTTTTATAAATGAACATTCATGTAACTTTTATAGTGTAATATAGTATGAAAATCTAATAAAATATCTTTTCCAAAAATTGAAAAAAAAACAACAAAACAACCAATAAGCCTATTGGTTACATTTGCTCTAATGTAACCGATACTTATTGGTTGAACTTTCAAGTTTTATAAAATAACTTTTATAGTGTAATCCCAGCCATAGCCTAGCAGCAGGTATGCGAATTATTCCCCCCCCCCTTTTTTTTGCCTATAATTACTTTTCCTTACCTGCTTTTTTCCTGTTCAGCAAATTATTTCTCCTATTAACGGTATTTACTTTTGCCCCCCCCCCCGCCCCCTCGCGGATCGCACAAAACTATTTATCTTTTATTTTCTACAGTCGAATACCCGTTAGAACGAATTCCAAGAGAACGGAGAAATCACTTCGTTATAACGAAATTTCTTTATAAAGGAATTCCAGGTTTTTGCATTGTTTCTATGAAAACTTATCTGGGGGATTAAAAAAGTGTGTTCGTGTTAAAACGAGATTTTTTCGCTATAACGGTATTCGTTAAAACGGGATTCGGCTGTATCTGCTCTCAACCGTCTCCTTTATTTATTTTTGCTGGGACACCTAATTATTTCTCTCATTTATTTATTTATTTTTCTAAACCCTCGAATTATCTCTTATTTATGTTTGACTATAATCCGCAAAAATTATTTATAATAACTGACGTGGTTCTTTGTTTGCACAGGCGACGTGCTTCGTTAGCCAAAAATAAATAAAATAAATCATATGTTAGAGTTTGTGCCGCCATCTAGTGAACATAATTCGAAATAAAATTGTAACTATCCGTGTTCGCATAGAAATTTGTCCAAAAGAAAACGAATGATGAAAACGATGTCCGTGGCCGTATCTGAGAGCGACCCTTCAGCACGGTTTCGAAATACGGTAAAACCAAAAAAAGTATCCATTTCAAACCCCTGATTAACGGCCACCCCTCTTTTACGGATAATTATTTTCCTTCCGGCGGTGGCCGCAGAAGAGAGGTTTCTAATGTATATTATTTAATGGCCGTAAAACCGGATAACCGCATCGGTGAAAATATTGAACACTGCTCTAAGACACATCCTGTGAATCAGGAGAGGGGCTACGGAAAAAACTCCCCCCCCCAAGCGGTGCTGGACCTATTTCTTGCGCCCCTCCCCCCCCCCCACCACGTTTTTTTCCATTTACAACTCGGATGTGGCGCCCCTCCAATAGAACATACCAAGCATGACCAGGCTCTGTCGCATACGCGATGTAAACTCATTGCACCGGAGTGTGTAGTCGTGCCGCAGAAAATCCTGAGTGGCAAAGAGAAAAAAAATCAAAATAATTGGGGTCCCTATCATGGAATCTAAAGCAATTGTTCTCAACCTTTGCAAGCCCCCGGCCCAGTTGAGGTTTTGGAGTGTAAGGCCGGCACCTCCTAGAAATAGGCCGCCGCACGCTGCTCGTGACGTCAGCAAGTAGTCCATTTTCCCTCAGAATATTCAGTGAAAAAAATTCCCCGTTCATGCCAGTATGATTGTTGAGCGGAAAAGAAATGATCGGGCTCAAAATTGGCGATTTCTATGCCGACATCCAATCACCATGCGGTATTTGTGAGCCAAACAGGAAGATTCTACGCCAAAATAAGAAACGAAATAGGATGCTGTGGTTCAAAATGTGGCAAACTCGCTAGGTAGTCTTAATAACGTTACAGATGAACTTAGCAACCCGTGTTTCTATCTATAAGAGGTGCTAAGAAGGCCGGGTCATAAACACCAATAATGGGGGAAAATGAAATGATGAATCACTCACGGTCCGGCGGTAGAGAAGCACTGATCTAAAGAACCCTTAGTGATGTATGTGCATTCATATACAATTACAAAAAACATGTGCGAGATCAGACATATAACGCAGAAAACCAGATTATGCAATGAGTTCGGGGGTCCCAATTTTAGGGTACCTAGAGGACGGTTTGACAATATGCATTTAAATACGAGATTGAATGTACTATTGAATTGAATGGAATTGAATTGCATGTGCTAGTATACACACACGAGTGCGAAACTATAAAAAACAAATAAAAAATCATAAACAAGTAAAAATACAAAAATACATTGGGAGAAGGGGCTCTGGCGCGGGACCTAAAGGACCCCGAGACATAAACATGCCCCCCTTCTACAGCTGCGTCCCAGTTGGGATCGCACGGCCTACGAGCCGCCCCTGCTGTGAAACCAATAGCAACTCAGTCATGAGCATCCCCGTGCCAAACCTAGAAGAGCGAGGACCAACTTATGGTTTAAAAAGAAACTGGAATTTTTCCCACATTGAAAATGACTGGAAATGTAATAGTTTCGGATTATCTAAATACCCTCGACAAAACCTGCAATCCCTCGAAATCAGGAAAAGCTCATCTCCAGCTCAGGTCTACAAAGTAATAAGGAATCCGTTGGAAGCGGATTACAGGGGCAGACCTAACAATTGCTTCATTACACGTGCTTCCCCGGGTCACCGTCGGAACGTCGAAAACAGACGGGGGAGGGGGGACGCGAGTGATCGATTAAATACTATAACAGATCCATCCTATTCGATTCCGTCGAAAATCGTTTTCCCTGACGCAATAGGAAAGGTGGGTGGGTGAAGCATTGAATTTTCGGGTAATATCCTCATTAACCGTCCCCGTTAAAGCCGCTCGTCATTACGAAAATGCATTATTCGGTCAAACATGCGGGTTCAAGCGCACACAAACCGTCGAACCAAATATTAGAGAACGGTTCTCGAAACCAAAAATCGAACTTCCAGGATTTTCTGTAAATCGTTCCGCTTATTTTCCCACGCGCGATCAATCTTCTGTCCGGGTGACAGGTTGATTTACCTTATTTAAATTGCTCCATATATAAAAACCAAGTATATTTCTTTACAAAAAGAAATAACACTCTATGAGAAAAAAAGACAACAACGCCCTCTGTCAGGCTACTGTTTAAGTATTATTTTAATCAGCGGGGCTGTCCCGTTAAATGATGGATGCCCATTGTACCCGTGTGTCAACACTTCGATCAAATACTCCAAGCAACTGAATAGAGAAGAGGAAGAAAAAATATATTTAACGCATTATAAAGAGTCTGTTCTTTTGTCTCGTCTTCATTTTTGAAGAATTACTCTTCTTCCCCCCCCCCCCGCGGCCTGAAATGACCCCTTGTTTTGCTGATTCAGGGAGGGGTCAATATGATCAGTCTTTGAACAGAAGCTTCACCTACCACATCAAGATATCACACGTAATTACAATAGACGCCGCTTTTTAGAATCACGGATAATGTTATCATTCGGGTAATGCTATCACTTTTTAAAAGAACGGAACAGACCAATATCATGAAAAAAAAATCGTTTCAAGTTATCGGGACTTCGGATAATGTAGTCAATTTTTTTCACGCTTTAGGACTGTGTAGGAGGCTAGTTCATAGGCGGAGATTGACTTGGAAGTCTGGGGGGAGGGGGAAGGTCATTATTACTGGGGGGCACGATGATGATGATGTCAATCGACTCCACGTTTGACTCTGGGGCATCTCCACCCATCCGCTGTTGACGAACATTTCCGTACTTATAACGTTATAATCCACCTGTAGTATTTATGAAAACTTGTGAAGTTGCTTTAGAGAAATGGCCTTTCTACAGTGTCCTACGCATCACGTACATGGCACAATAATAAAGCCCTTTTCTTAAGTTCTTGATCAATTTCTTTCAGTTGACCAGATTCAAATTTCTTTGTCCGAGACGTTTACTCATTTACCATGCATCCTGTTCGACCAGACGGGATGTATGGTCACCGTCAGGGCCGGAACTAGAGGTGGGCGGGGGGCAATTGCCCCGGGCGGAAAAATTTAGGGGACGTCAATTTTAGGTGGTAACAAAGACCACCGTGTGTTATAAATTATCGATTTTTAAAGTTGTCGGGGGGGGGGGCAAAATCCTAGTTATGGTCCTGGTCACTGTACTTGCAAAAAGGACTTTCCGGATATAGTTATCATTCGGTTATTATTATCAGAAACCATGAGTCCCTATGTGATTACATCAAGCGGCGTGGACACTGTATTTTTTTTTTTGAATCTCTATTGATATAGTCTTTGAATCAAGCGCCCCATGTTAAGACTACCGTCAAGATACTCGGGTTCGAATCCAGGGAAGAGCATTGGAAAATTTACCTACCGAGCCTGGGGCAACCAACGATAAATGACGCGTTCATTTCCCCCCCAACTCCACTGGATGGAAATTTATGTATGGCGATAGACCACCGGAGTTGGTGTGCGGTAAAGAAGTCTTAGAATCACGTTGAGGCGCAATGCATTGGGAAAATGCAGAGGAGCAGGAGCCGGTCCTAGCAATTAGGGGGTTCCTGCTGAGACATGATATTTTTGGGGTTCCTAATCAACGTTATTTGGAGATTTGTAACAGTATTCTTACGTGATAATTACGTAACGGTCAATGTGTCTGAAGTCTTGGCTATTCGTGAAGTGGCAGACTGGTCGACCTGATCGTCAAGACGCCAATATGCGAAGTGGTCAGCCACTTGGCGAAGGCCTGAGTGCCTAGACTTTTGAATTTATCCGTTCTGGAATATGGCATGGCATTTGCTGATTTTACAATTCGGTAGAGTGTTCAATTTTACAAACAACATTCAAGAATTCGACAAGATGGGATAGATCATCAACCCGTGGCCCTCAGTCATTTTACAACGACCTCGAACCTAATTTTGCAAAAATGAATTAAGTGACACACTTTCAGATCACTTGAGGGACCAGCGATAAATTCACAGATTACTTGAGTGACCGACGACGCAGTTCTATATCACTCAAGCGGCTCGCGATGCATTTTCGAATTTCTTAAGTGGCCCGTGATAAAGTTCTAGATTACTCGAGTGGCCCGCGTCACGATTCCAGATAGCTTGAGTAACCCACGACATATTTACATATGACTCGAGGCACATTTCCGCATCACTCAAGCAGCCCGCGACACATTACTACAACTAGGATTTTGGCCGCCCCCACAACTTCAAAATTCGACAATTTTACAAACAATTTTACAAGGGTTTTTCTTTGCTATCACCAAAAACTGTCGCTCCCAAGTTTTGCCGCGATTTCATAAATTTACTTACGGCGCCACTAATTTCTAGTAATTTTTGATTTCAAAACGGTTCCATGTGTTGCGAAGGTCATCGTGTTGTCGATTTTGGGTCGGGGCTGAACCGGGTTAAAAACTCCTGGATTAAAACTACCGTTGGACCTATTGTTGACTCGTATTCTAGCCCCAGTATTTCTCAATCCTTTTTTTTTAGTCCATGGCCTCCTTTGGACCGTACTTTCTTCTTGTGCCCCCCCCCCGACTCATCCTGGGCCTCCTACGCTCATCCAAGAGCGAGATCCTTTCTACTCATCGAACTGAGTGTAATCAAAACTAAATTTATAATGAACAAAAATTCTAGTAGGTGGTCATCCCTTAAAAGAGCGGAATTTAAATATTAAATATTAGACGTTCCACGCAACGAACCTACACAATAAATTCGACCCTCTCGACACATCACTCTGCCTGGGTCCGTGCCGACACTGGTCTAAAGTTCAGTGAGCTTTCTTCTTCGGGGAGGGGGGGGGGTGTCTCAATATCATGAGTTCCGAGCAAAGTGATATCCATACTTGGCTGGAGAAGTAACAACATATATATTCACATACTTACATTTGAAAATTATAGTGCCAGATCACATCGTGCAGCCCCCTCCCCCCCCCCCCCACGCTCAGATATAAGGCTCCTGATCATGCCCACATGGCCTCAAGGGTTAAGATGAACCTGGTTCTATGGACAGCTCTGCTGGATTATGGAAATAGCCATATTTTTCCCCCACCATATTTCACATGAAAGCTTCATTTCTTCACTGCTCCCCATGGCTCCCCTTTGATCTGATTTTCTCCGGTAGCCTCCTTAGAAAATCCCAGGACCGCAAGAGGGATACAGAGTTGAGAGAAACAATGTTCAAGCGTACCTTCTTATGACAATGGTTTTCAACCTATGCTCCATGGAACTGTACCTGAAGTGGAGGGGGTGGGGGTAAACAACTCTTAAATATATATATAAAGAAATTTAAAATGCCATTGCCCCATCTTATCTTAGATGATAATGCCTTATCTTAATCGCGCTAAGCATTCGAATCATTCCATCGATACTAGGAGAAGGTACAACATGTTTAACGGATAGTAATATTAATAATAGACAGTTTGACCGAAAACGCTGTCTTTGTACCTAGAACTCTTCCCTGGGAAGCGGGCCTCGGTAAGGAAGTCGAACGTCCGACATCCGGGTGACCATCGTCGACACCGTTGTCTATCGCGTAGAACGTACTGGTTCCAGAAACCCCTGCAATAAGAAAGAGACAAATATGTTAAGAATTAATAACAAATCAAAAGACTAAACATATAACAAAGTCCATTTTACAATACATGAAAAAAAACCCCTAATGCCAAGAATTGAAAATTAGTTCCGGTCTGAAGAATTTGTTGTGAAGTTCGAACCACATCTATCACATCTTCAGTGATTACGGCGGCAAAGTCACTTCAAGACAATTGCCTTCTCTGCATAGGCCGAACGGGGGAGACGAGGGGGGGTTATCACCCATCCCCCGTTCAGTAAAAAATTTGTGTTATTGGCATAGGTGGCAGGGTGAGGACGGAAATCGCCCCGTTCACTATACACACCCTCAGTGATTTACCTTCCCCCACCACGTTCGAAGACATTGTATCCCCAAACTTATTCTTTTTGTTTGAACTGAAAATCAAACCAACTCCGCTCCAGGGCTATATATAGGACTGTTCCATCTCTCTGATGTTGCGCTTGCCACCTTGGCTCAGTGGGCGGGGTCTTGGAGCTGCTGTGTGCTCCTTTTTCATCAATCTAAATATATAAGCATAACATTGCTTCCAGATGTGTCGGATACGGAATCAATACATCATCTATTATCAGAAGACTTCGGGCACTTTCTTTCAAATCGAGCACAACTCAGATCTACCGTCATGGGCAATTCATTACCTGGTAGCTAGTGCCGGAACTGTGTGTACCTAACAGTTTGAGTGCGTATCTAGTGGTGTTTGATTTTTTTAAAACTTCGGACAATGGAATATCTCGTCTTACCGTTCTTCGACAAATGCAATTCCTTCATGTTCGTCCGGTTGCTTTCTAAGTCATTCGGAGTTTCAATTCGGCCGGCAGGAGAGACTTTTCTGTCCAAATTCAGAATTTCACTCTCTGGAAAAAAAAAGGGGGAAAAAAGATGAATTCAGATACATTTTTTTTTCAAATTTTCCTCAGTTCTGTTTTCCCTGGCGTACGCGCGCACACAAAATAAGACATTCTCCATACCAATGAATTGAAAGTCTTTGCATAGTGGGTAACTAATAACTCTTGTCCTCAAGTCCGTTGGAAAGAATTATCAATTAATTACCCCTATCGGATAAATAAATTCATGACCAAAAAAAAAGGATAATATTGATAGCGCAATTTATTCACAATCGACCCGCATGAACTACCATTACTAAATCACACATGCCCACAAAATACATGCCCTCAGTTTTTTATACTTAATCTGTGCTGACCCAATGTTTATTATGTGCACATAATTTTTAACACCTACGCGGAACGGTAAAAACAAAATGTTACCTCGTACAATAGAAAATGATTGTTTTTGTGTTCGGCCAAAATTGTGTGCATGGCCACGCACGAGCGCAGCTTAGGGGGGAAAAGATTGCATGAAGCTCTCCAGTAACTTACCAAGGTCTTCCCAGTTCGATTTCGAAGTGACAGCAACTCCGGGAGACGACGAGGACTTGGCGAGAGCGGCTTTGGCTGCGAGAACTGGACTGTCCACAGGAACGTTGACTGAGGCTTGTTTCCTGTAACTTTGCAACAGGAGAACGTCAAAACTCTATAATGAACACAATAAATTGTAAAATTATTGTGGAACTGTTTACCATGGAACCTAACTGAATGAATAAAAGCCAGGACTCTGTCACTGGACTTATCACTTCACCAAGATCTCTTCCGGGACAGAGTCTAGAACAAAGTGTGTGAACTTAGTCCGAGTGCGTATCCAGTGCCGTCTTAACGTATGGGGTCACCAGGCAAGGCCCAGGAGCTTGAAAAGAACAGGGGGTCTAACAAAAACGAAACCTGGTTGAAATTTTCGAGAATTTCCCAGGTAGGATCTCAGAAAAATCACTTGACCAGGGGGCCCATGATGCCCTTGAGACAGCCCCGTGCGTATCTAGTGCGTGCTGCCAATTTTCAGTGCTGCCATCTATGTTTGAAATTATGAGTGAAGTGCGATGATTGAATATGTGTACCTTTGCTCACTCTGCGGCGAGACTTTTCAACGACGAGATCGCTTCGCATTCGAAGTTGAGAGAAAACCAACTTTAGCCGCCACCACTGTGGCGCTGGTGGGGTTCGTATACGAGTCCGCCACAATGAACACCACAGAGGCTATGGAACCTAACTGTGCATTTAATGCAGGGTTGTTTGGTTTAAACCACGTTGGTTTAAACCATGGTTTAAACCTTGGTTTTAACCAAGTGGTTTTTTTAAAAAAACCACTTCGGTTTTTTTCAAAAAATCAAATAAAAGTTGCCTAAATATAATTTTTTTCCTTGAAAAATATCATATTGGTTCATTATTAGCCAAAATGTTTCATTTTTACCACATTTTATATCCTTGGGTACATTCTGATCGTATATCTTTAAATGACATAAGATTTTATAAGTGGTTTTTTTCAAAAAGTCTCATAAAAGTGGCCAGAATATATATATTTTTCATATGAAGTATCTTAGTTATTTAAAGTTATATACAAAAGCCAAAATTTCTCATTCTTACAACATTTTCTACCCTTTGGCTACATTCTGATGCTCTATCTTTAGCAAATTCATGAATAAGGATTGCATCACACATCTAAATGTAGTGGTGTATTATCTCACAGGGTTTTTTCCCCCCTTCACAAAGAAGCAGCTACAGTAGTGACACCATCATGCTAGGGGCAGGTGGTCCTATAATCCAATAAAGACACCAGCTGTCCTTAAAGTACAAAGACTAGTGTACTAGTGGTTACATTACCTCACATACATTTTCATTTTCTTTCCCATAAGAAGTAGCACATCTCCTACTGTATATCTCCCAGTCTTAATATTCAATAGTTGTTTTTTTTATACTTTCTCACACACACACACACACACACTGTTAAGCCCAGTTAATCAAGGTTCTACTGTATAGTAGTAACAGATTTTTGAAAAATAATCAGCTATATACTGGGTGATTATAATTTAAGTTTTGATTCCAAAACTATACAATAAGTACTGATCAGAATGACTTGAAAATTTGCATGGATACTCCTGAAGCAATGGAAGTTTCTTTCGCAAAAAAAAAAGTGCAAAATGTGCAAGTAGACGATGCTGTACTTGGCCCACAGTATAATCTATTTTGTGCAACCACATCATTTCGGCACTTCCACAGCATCAGTGTGTGATAGAACTTCTATCAAGATGCACATTGCAATACCAGCAAAGCAGCTGCAGAAGACCCATTTTGACAGGATGCACCTCAACCCTTGCAACTCCTGGCTGTGGGGGACCTCAAAATGTTATAAACAGTGGTCAGATTAAGTGGTTTAATAAAGCTGAATTGCAAGAACATCCACATTATGACCGTGGCATACTCCGATTTCGCTGTTGAACAAGAATTTTTGTGCTTTCAACCTCATAGTAAGAACACGCGGTGGACAACATATTTAACATTTCTTAAGTAAGTTGTAGTTATTTGTTCAATTACTTTGTTTTTTGTGATGTTTCCATGAATTATGAAATCGTGAAATGCTATAATTAAGTTATCATTTTGCCGTGACTGGCTATCGTTTCCATTCTGCGGGCAAATTTCCCGCATGTTGGATGATGTCGTTAATTTTACATTTTTAATTATCTTTTTCCCCTTTATCAAATAAAATTGAATTTTTTCAGGAATATTCATGTCAATTTTCAAGTCATTCTGACAATCGTTCTTTTTTTACAGTGTTTTGAAATCAGAACCTTAGTTATAACCACCCCGTATATCGTAAATCATTGCTAATTAATCTGCATTATTTATGCTTCATTAAATACATTATATTCACCTAATTTTTATTGCTTTTTGCAAAATAGCTTCCTAATTAAGTATGCTGAAAGTAACTGGAGAAAAACCTTTATATATTATATGATTAATAATAACATTGAAAGAATTTTCAAACACACAGTAACCCATTGAGTTAAGCAAAAAAATAATTAAATTGCAAAAGTTGGTTTTTGTTAAAATGTAATAAATATTTATTGATTAATTAGCATGGGAATAGTGTTAATTTCATTAATAAACATTTTATTTTTGTTAATTATTGGAAGTTTGAATGATTTTTCAGAAATTTTATTGTTTTTAATGTTAATACTATTTAAAACAAAAAAACCGGTTTAAACCAAAAAAACCTGGTTTAAACCAAAAAAACCCGGTTTTTTGGTTTTTTTAAAAAAAACCGGGTTTTTTACCAACCCTGATTTAATGTAAGTTCCGCGCATGCAGGTGTTCAGGTGCTGCCTCCATCTACAGCTAAAAACGAAACTCGCAATGAATAGATATTCTAATGAGAGTGCAATTCAAATGTATTGTTTTTTAATCGCATAAGCGATGTTTTCCTAACAGTAGGTTTTTCGCACCGCGTCTGAAATTCAAATTTCTTAACCAATCTCCATCCTCACCCTGAACACAGCGAAAAAAAAAAAATCCCGCCCTTAGAAAAACAAGGCAGCTTCAGCCGAGATTTTTCCGAAGTGTAGACCAGCTTGAATTCGCACCTTGTGGTTGGGAACCACGGAAAAACCGCCTCATCCGATCTCATTATAACCCACGGATTTAGATACGTTAAAAAAATTTCTGCAACTACTACTAAACCATACCTACGTCTCGTAAACATTTTTTGAGGAATTTCTAACGAACTGTTACATGCAAGCAGGGCTGTTTTAAGAGTAACATGGGCGCCCCAGGGCAAAGTGATTTTTCTAAGGATAGATTTTGTGCCTTCCAATTAACATCCCTACACCTACAAATTTCAACCAAATATCTTTTACATGAGACCCCGGGCAGTGGCAATGTGGCCCAACGTGTTGAGACAGCACTGTGTACCAGAACATAATTATGTGTGGGTCTCAGTTCCATAAGTACAAATTTTGTGGGTGGGTGGGGGCTGGCAGGCATACATGATTTCGACTTCTTCGACTGTGAAATTCGATAATTTCATGTGGTTTTTTTTTTCCCTTTCCCCCCCCCCCTCTAAAAACCGCCCGGGGCAGTTGAACCCTCGCTCCGTCTGGTTTTGGTCTTGTGTGGCCCTAATATATTTATGTTGTCAGAGTTATGAGTGTTTCGTGTTATAATAGTGCTGCCATCTATCTTCAATTTTTTGAAATGATAACGGCAAATGCGCCCTAAATATATTTTTTTCCAAAGAAACAGATGGCGATGGATGCGAGTAGAAGAAAACAGAAAGTGTGACTAACACCCTCCCCTATCTATCCGTTAAGATCACATTATTGCTGATAAAAATAACATTAAGATATTTGCGTATGCCAACTCTATACGCTGCTATTATATTATTTTTTCTGCTGAGTATTAATTTGCACTTACGGATTATAGGTACGAAATCGGGTTACGTATTTAACCCTTTATATGACATTGTTGCGTCCAGCACAACATGGCTTTCTTATATTTTTTAAAGAAAAGCATTTTATATTTTCAGCTCGTTTGGGTATTGATGCCTTTTAAGCAACTCCTGGACATTCGATTTTCACTTGTTCACGAAGTTTCAATAATTACCAGCGGATTGGCTCAAAGGTACACGTCTCCCATTTCTTGAGAAGAAAAGCCAGAACGATTTTTGACACTTGCATTTTAGAGGGAAATACTATGTGTGGAGGAGACATATCGCCGAGCTTTCTTCAGTAATGGTAGGGAAGTCAGTTCGCAAACAATAAATGATATTTTTAATCTATTCAAATCTATGTAAATCACATAAATACAGTGTGTTTGTTCCCCCTGAACTCAGTGTTCGCGCCAATACGCATCTACAGACGCGTGATTCAAGCATCAAAATTCAAATTTACGTTCCCAAATTTCATCAAGGAGTGAAAAAAACTTCAAATTTTAGGTATTCTTTTTTTAATAGAGTTATTTCTCGGTGAATAAAAAAATACCCCTTGTTCTACAAAAATACCTCTTAAAATTTTGGAGAAGAAGGAATTTACTCTCCAAAATTATATTTTCCGATAACAGTGCCTGAAACTAATGTCCCATATTTTTGTAAATGTTAATATTTTTTTTTTGTCATGCAACAGTATTCAGGGTACCCTCAAAAAAAATATTTTCTGGATATTTCAATGCTTGTTAATTGAAGGGTTAAAAAGCCCCTAGTGGATGTACAACGAAGTAAGGCGCCTTGATAAGGCTATTTAAAGAGGCTATACCACGAAGTATGAGACTTTTTGAATAGACGTCCCAATCATCATCAGTATCACTTGAGGGCAGGCACAGGAAGATCCCCATAGAAATAAATGTCAAAATTGCTGATTTTACTGTGGAAATGCGGAAATTCACTGGGATTTCCGCTGCATTAATAATTTTAAAAATTGAATTGAATTCTTTATTTTCGAAATACTCATTTCGCTTAGAGATACGAAGCTCAGAAAATTCTATGTAAAATAATTAGCCCCGGACCTACTTTTACTTTGGATATCCGTGCAATAACATTTATTTCAACATTTTATTCATATCATTTTTGAAGGTGGAAATTGAAGTTTATGTCCCCTTATTGCCCTTTTAATATTTAACTGCATCAATTCATATAGGTTGAGATTTTTTTTTAAATAATAATAATGGCTCATAAATTACATTGAATAATTCAGCAGCAATTCAGATAATTGAAAAGACAGATAACTCGAACTTTAAAAAGAAATCGAAATATTTAGCACCCATCAATGAAAAAAACCCAACTTTTTCTGCATTTCTTCAATTTATATTTGTTCTTTCATGAGCTGCCGAGGAAGTCGCCATATTGGTTGCCTTGGATACGGTTTGTATGTCCCTCAAAGAAAGAGATCAAAAAACCTCATCACAAGCCTCATCAAAAAGCCTCAGACATGAATCTTCTCGAAAATTCGAACAGAGATATTGAATAAATTCGTCCCTCCCCTGGTCGATTTTAATCACTTTTTAGATAGATTTCTCATTCTAGAGAAGCGGAAATTTCCGCGTTTTATGTTCATAAACGTGTTTTAATTCATAAATTACCCTATGTATAGATTAGATAGATGAATGTGTGCGCGCGCCCGTATGAATATGCACCACTTACTACTGAAGCAAATCGGCGAGTTCGTGAAATCCAGCCTTCAATGCCAAATGTTCGGGTAGGAAACCTTCATGGTTAGTCGAGGAGAGAGCTGCTTGACTGCCGGGCAGAGTTAGGAAGTGCGCCGTGAGCTGTGCTAGACCCAGTCGCGCGGAAAAATGAACTAGACGCTCGGCTGATAGCCCGGCACCTAAGAGAGAGGATGAAAAAAAAAAAAGAGAACACTACAAATTAGAAGCACGATCGATGAGCCAGTGCCACGTGAAAATGGTATATGTCCATATATCATCATCATCATGAATACTTTCTCCCACAGGAAAATGACGTAGAAGAGAAGACCATGATAAAAATACTATTGATTTACAGCGTAGGGGGGGGGGGGGGAAGCAAGGCAACGGCCAGCAATGAAATTGGTATAAGTAAACTGTAAAGCAAAAAAAAAAAAAAATTAATGCATCAGATCTGAAAACGTAAAAATGGACTCCCAATATTTGTATGACTGCTTAATATTTAAATAATTATTCCCAGATAGAAGCCGGCAGAGCTCTAAGCCTAGATACTACTTTACTACACACACCAACACCGGTCATACCGCCATACAGCAATTTACTACTGATCTAGTTGGGTCGGAAATGAAGATACCATGTATCGGTGGTAATCTCAGGTTACAAATACAACGCCACAACAGGCAAATTGCCCAACGAGGTGGCTGACTTAAGAACATCATGGATCCCCGAGCCCCTACTACTGCTACACCACACATGCACCCCCCCCCCCGCGGAACCCCCCAACGAATCGGTACATGCGGGAATGTGCGTGTACGTGTAGTGCAACCTGACGTAAAGTTTGTTTCTGTGTAATGCTTGTTATGTGTAGTGCTGTCATCTGCCCCCAGTTTTTACTAACTATGAGTGAAGTGTTATGGTTGAATGATTTACCGTTGTAGGACTTGCTCTCTGTGGCGAGACTTTTTAATGGGGAGATCGGCTCGCATTTGCGCCTTGAAGTTGGGAACCACAGAAAACCAACTTCAGCCGACCACCACTGTGGGGTTCGAACCCGGATCCTCGCATCACGAGTCCGGCACTATAAGGTTCTGTAACGAAAACAACTTATCTTTGTTCTTTCCCAGAATCGAACCCGAGAGCCTGACAGCAACCTCCACAGCGGTAGACGAGTATTTTACCACCCTGCACCACTCATGCGAAGGCCTAAATATACCGGAATGCAACTTCATATTTTTCACTTTTACAGACTACAAATTTACTATAAAGCAATGATTTCTTGACCCCGTGGTTCCCTGCTCTATTACATCTCTACCAGTTTTCCATTGCCCTAAATACAGCGAAACTTCCCATAGACAGATTTTCGTCAACGACGGAGCCGACTAGTCTAATGTACAGTCAAATACCATTATAGCGAAAAAATCTCGTTTTAACGATCACTTTTATAATTCTCCAGATAAGTTTACATAGGAACAATGCAAAGACATGGAATTCCTTTATAACGAAATTTCGTTACAACGAAGTGATTTTTCCGGTCTCTTGGAGTTCGTTATAACGGGATTCGATATGCACATATATGAATTGACATCAACATCATCCTGCCCGCTCCCAGCAGCCTTTCAAGTCTGTCTCTACCGATGAACCCACCATTGCACAAGAATTTTTGTCCGCTAACGGAGGGGGGGGGGTGTATTTAATATAAGTGAAATATACTTGAGGGCTGTTCCACGTCCTTCAAAAGGCCTGTGTCTGCTTAGAAGAGTTTCAATTGTTCCACTGTAATTATAAACCGATGAGTTCCTTACCTTAGGGATTTATCCACTTACTGTGACAGTCATATAGCCATGAGTCCTTTATACTTAGCTCTCCTTTACCTGAGGCTTCCTTGCCAATAATTTCTGTCATGTGGATCTTTTGTCCCAATAGTCATTCATTTACCAGCGGGTCTCTTGGCCAAATATTCATATTACCCATCCCTCCGTTACCTTTTCCATTACTAGTGATTTCCATACGTTTTCCCATCTTATGTACGCCCTAAGAGGCAGGTCATACAACTAGTTGCTTACACGTGATTCCCTTTCCTTAGCCCGCATTCACCCACTATTTCCTAGTCCTTGTTTATCAATGGCTTTCTTAGTTATAGCCGTGATAGCCATAAACCCAACGGTCCCTCGATATTCCCTAATATTCATATACGCTCGGGTACTATTTCCTAGCGATCATTTAAGTGTAGTTAATATTATGTACTTGCACTAACGGGATTTATCAACGAGTTACTTTCCCAGCCCTCATTAACCCGTGGGCACTTTCCATAATGATCATAACATGATCGTGGTTATACAGGTTGCGAGGAAAGTCCGTAGAAACTTTAAAAATGAGTAAACAACGGAAAAATAACCGAAATAAAAAACTATTTGCAGGGCTAGCATCACTGGGTCACTGAGAACGGGAGGAGATAACTCAAAAAACAAACGATAGGTGGCGCTGGTACGAGCGACTTCAGCGGAAACATGCAAATGAGACGGTTACAAGAACTTGCGCTCCTAATCCACAATCAGTTCACCGTTGTAAACCGTGTATGTGGCGCTGCTACTGCACTCTGCCGTTGCTGGATTTATGACTCGCTCGCAATGTGTTATCCCTTGTGATGGTGGTCATGTGGAACACATACTGCTGTAATAAACGGTTTGGAGGCATTCTGTTCGTTAATTGAGTATCTTTTCTTTGACTTGTGTACGTCAGCGCCAGCTATCGACTGTTTTTTTAGGTTTTTTTTTTCTCCCGTCTTAAAAAAATTTCCGTGACCTAGTGATACTAACCCTGCAAACCGTTTTTTATTTCGGTTATTTTTCCGGTTTTTATGAATTTTTAAATTTTTTACGGACATTTTTGCCCACCCTGTATTATAACCACGACGCTCTAAAAAAAAGTAACAAATGTGCGCAAATAATCGGAGAAAATTCGAATTTCTGCTGGTATAACCCTGGTTTTCCTCATCCTAGGGGTGAAGCACTTATGTATTTTGTGAAACTGAATCTCAGGAAAAGTATGCAACGCCATGGTACGCCTAGTATCCAGAATAAACATGCTACGTCTGGGGTCTTCAACCTTCCAGACATTGCGGGCCAAATCAAAACATGGAGCCCGCGGGTCCCCAATTCATGCCGTAGTATTTATCCCCCCCCCCTCCGGTATTAAGCAGGGTTCTTCAAATTATTGATCACTTTTATTTACTCTGAAACCATTCATTTCCATCAAATTTGAATTTATATTTACTTCTAAAATAAAAAAAAATCGGAATCGATGAAAGAAATTATGTATTTCTTTTATAAATGTTCCGAAATATGTACCGATAATTTTCTGATTAATTCCAAATGTTCACTGATTATTCACAAATTCTTTCTCTCAGGAACTAGTTTCACTTTTAACAATTTAATTACTTTAAATACAGTCAAATCTCGTTTATGAGTCACTCTTGGGGGAAGCAAAAATATGACTTAGTAAGCGGAGTGACTCGTAAAACAGAGTAAGCCATAGCTTGCCAATTCCTGCCTGAGGACAATTGGGACTTCCAAAAAAGTGATCCGGTAAGCGGAGTGACGTGTTAACCGGGTGACGAACTAACGAGGTTTGACTGTAATTCTGAAATCATTCGGCAAAAAGGTCAGGAGCCACATTTGGCTCGCGGGCCCATATGTGAATTTAAGACCTATCTCTGTGCTAGGTCCTAGATTACGTTCGCGGGAATCCGCACATAATGTGAGAACATTAGGTGCTAATAAATCAGAAGAAAAAAAAGAGATATAAAATACGCAACTCACCGTCGCGGCGGGGTGTGCCCATCATATTCCAACATGGTGATAACTGTAGGGACTTGAAAGCTAAAGTCAATCTCTCGTCGAGGTTCGCCTGTACATCAGAGGTCAGCTGGAACCGATCGCTGCACACCAGTTCCAAGTCCACGAGGTTCTCCGGCTCTTCTACCGATTGCGACAGGTAGACGGCCATCCGATGAGCCGAATCCGTGCCATAGTGGAGCGTCGACGGCGAACCGACCGGGCTGACGAACTCAGAGCCCGAACAAACGTATCCGCGAACTTCTACAGGTTCCGACTTCGAGTGACCTGAAAAATAAGAAAAGAAATTGTGAGGAGAAATCTACATTTTATCGAGACAAGAAAATCATTAAAAAATTTCGCATCCATAACACAATTTTGGTGCTGCTTCCAGAACTAGAATAGAGCTCCCTATAACGCAGGGCTGGACATGTGCCAGGTCCCCATGGCGACTAAAAAATTGATATTGGCACCTGAATTGAAACCTTAGGATAGCACAAAATGATCAGAAATTATGTCAACTGTGTCTGCTAGCATGGGAAGGAGTCCCGTAAAAGTAAAAAAACTCACAATTTTGGACAAATTTTGTCAATAAAAAATGTCTGGTGGCTATGAAATTTGGCTCATGCCTTAATTTTTTTTATGATTTGTCCAGCCCTGCTATAACACCGTGTGAGGTCAGCAAGGCCGTAACTAGAGATGGGGGTCAAGGGGGCAACTGTCCCCGTTGGCAAAATTTAGAGGACGGCAGTTTTAGGTGGGAACAAAGAACACCACCATTACAAAAATATCGAATTTTAAAGTTGTGGGGGCGGCAAAAATCCTAGTTACGGCCCTGACGTAAGTATTATCGCTATACCAATCGCTGTTTTTTATCCTGCTCTTTTTCTGTAGTTCCCAACATCGAGACGCTAATGCGAATCGATCTCCCTGTTAAAAAGGCTCGCCACGGAGAACAACAGGCCTACAACGATAAAATCATTGCACTTCACTCATGGTTAGAAAAGCTGATTGCAGATGGCGGCACTACGCATAACAAGCATTACACGGGAACACACTTATTTCAGCATGTACCAATTCGTTAAAAGTTCCACAGAGGAATATGGACGAGGTGCATGTCTGGTTTAGTAGTATGGCGATATATATAACACTACGTCACACTTTTACGTCACACTTGCGTTATCACGCAAGAAATGATTGTTCAAAAGTTGGAGCGAAAAATGACAAAGTTTCTTTAATTTTTAAAAAAGCGCATGCCGCTCTTGATACAACGTCGTGAGTAGCGCCCATGTCGCGGGTTGGCCACCCCTGGTGTAGTGTGATGAAAGTACAGCAAATTAATAGCGTTATATCAAAAATTGGACATAATGCCCTCTACCTTCGGCACATAGATATAACTTTTTTTTAAATTTCGTCCAAATATGAACTCTTTTAAAAAAAACACTTTTTCCCCCCTTTAAATATTCGATATACGAACCCCCAACACAACGTCCATGTGAAGGTCGGTAATAACAAACGTCAACTGTAGTACTTAATTAAGTACACCCCCAATCGCCTCAGTAGGGCCGACTCCAAACAAAGCTCACCCTAATTCGAACTAAACAAAGGATCCGAATCAAATCCGGAGGACATGCAAATGAATCAAGAGGCCATTCCCTTTGCCACAATATACTTGTATAAACAAGGTAAAACAACAAAGTAGAAGATACAGCCACATTTTCTTCCGCTTCCAATAAGTTTCACGGTCGCCGGTTCCGATAGTTACGAAGCGGACACAATGTTAACTTTCATGTATATATTATATTACAAAATTACCCTCCGACCAAAAACAAAAAAAAACAGCAAATACAAAGAACAAACACAGGTGAGGTTATTTTAACAACAACGAGGTTATATAACAAGATTTTCGAGGCTTCAGTAAGACGAATAATACTAAAAACAAAACTGGAAAAAACAAAGATGGTGGACGCCTTTTTCTTTCTCTCGCTCAGATTAATCGAAGCATGGACGAAGAATAATAAGAAGCATCTCCTCGTTGTCATCAGAAAAGATCTTGCAAATAAGGTCTCAAGGAAAAGAACAAACGTATTTACCGCGACCGGAAGAGGGAAGAGAATCCTTACCTCTTGTAGGAAACCAAAAAAAAAAAAAACCTCTTTACCTCCATCTTAGACTTTTTCCTTCACGCTCCAAGTCGATATACATAAAAAAAACCGAAAACTACAGACCTATGTTCCTTTAGAATGGACGCAAAGACAAATGGACCGTATGTCTTTGGAAGGTATAGAAAATGGTTGAGGGAGGGGGTTAGCTGACCTTTTACAGGGTCATGATGGTCCGATATTTTTTTTTTTTTTTTACATCATAATATCCTTGACTTTGGGAAACGACTGGAACGGAAAAAGTTAGGGTAAAAATTTAAAAAAAAAAAAAAAAAAAAACATCGGAACTTCTTTGTTCCTTATAAATGATGGACGAAATACACTACAATAACATTGGTGAGGAAGTGATGAGACGTGTAATGATTGCGTGACGAGCTTTTTCTTTTCGTGTGTTTTAGCTTTCACATCATTATGGAACGCCTGATAAATCTTTTTTTTTTTCTTAATTTGATGAGATTTCCTTTCTGTTTCTTCTAAACTATTAACAGGTTTTAAAATGGCAACGGAATAATAAATAAAAACTGGCACGACATAAAGAATGACGTAATAAATTTAAAAAAAAACATCGCAAATGTAAATGATAGGAAATTTCTATTACATAGAACAGTGTTTCTCAACCTATGGTCTACGATGATGGTATCAGTTGTCCGCACGCAGACCTTTGTAATTGATGTTAGCTTTGTTCCCACCATATGGGTTCAAAGAAAAATTATACCTTCAGACTTGGGTTCAACATACATCAACTTAGAAAATGTCGGGAATTGCGATCCTATGGGGCATCACTACATTTAGTCAAAAAACAACAACAATTTATTTGCTAAAATCCAATTCGCTAATTGCTGAAGGGTGGGGAAAATGAAGGACTGCGACTGCTACAAATCGTAGTAAGCACAAATATATTTTACAGGGAAAAATTATTCAAATGATAAGATGACCATATTTCATTGAGAAAAATACGTTAAACTGGGATTTTATAAAAAGGGTAAAATACGGGACATCGACAATTGTAGTCAAAAACGTTGCCAGAAATCGACACTATCACCAATCGTAATTAAAATTAATTGAACCTGAAAAATATAAATAAAATCGACAGGGTACGCGCCGATTTAAATCAGCTTGATTTTAATCACGATTTAAAATCACTTGATATTTCTTTTTTTAAAAATCATATTGATTTAAATCACAAAATTTAAATTTTTTCTTCTTTACTTAACTTCAATGAAGTTGAAGTAAAAGTAACCAGGTATGGTAAGCATGGCATGCTATTGATATATGGTAAAGTTTATGATTGAAAGTAGTGTAGATGATCTTTGGGGTAAATATAGATTGGAACTTAATCCCTAGATACAAAGTGCAGAACAAAAGCTGCTCTATATTTGCTAGGTTTTGTGCATGGAAAAAGTTGCAGAAAAATTCTACTTCACTTATTAGATAAACTGCATAAATAATGCTAATAACTGCTAATATGAAGTATTTTCGATGCATTACAATGTGGCACTGAGGTTGTCCTGATTACAAAACAGAGGAATAATTTTTTGTATAAAACCCTGAATTCTATGCCCCGATTGCTGATTCAAAATAATAAAATAGATGCTGTACCAACATAAATATAATTGGGCTTTCGACTTTACTTTTCGTATTAAAATTCCGATTTTGCTTGTTTTTTTTTAACCAAAACTCATTAAATCTTTGAAATAATAAAAATGTGTAAACTATTACGCAACTACAGAGTATAAACACATACAAAAATTGTGCAAGAAACAATCTTATCAACAGAATTTGTTTTATGTTTAGTTGATGCTGAATGGCCCTTTGGTTGTACATCGAGTGAATTGAGATAGTGCGCCATGTGTGTGTGATACCGAGTTGCCACCATGCATTCATTTTAATAGGGGGAGACCCCTCGTGAATGAAAAACACTTTTCTCTACAAGAAAATAAAAATGTTTATCCATGAAATAAATTTGGGCTCAACGACCTTTTTCATGTTATTGTAAACGCGGATTTTTGTTGTCCATGTAGTTTGTTTGTAGTTTATTCATAAATGCTGAATTAAATTTGAGAGATTAGAAGAAGAAAAAAACAGGTGATATGAAAATATGCATTCTTAATGATTAACAAGATTTGTTTTAATTAATGAGCAGTCAGTTAATTTAAATAAAAAAAATCCGATTTAAATTTTAAAAAACAAATCTGATTTTTTTGATATACTCTGATAATCGGACTATAAACTCGGAAAATACCCTACATCAGTAATTCCCAACGTGGGCGTCAACGCCCCCTGGGAGGCGATGGAATTTTCCAAGGGGGCGATAGAAGCTACGGGTATAACATAGGATCCTGTGGGTTAGATTGCGTTGGGGAGCGATGGGAGAGAAACATTTCTGAAGAATGGGACGATGGGACAAGAAAGGTTGGGAAACTATGTCCTATACATCCTGTATTTATTCCTCTAAATGAAAGGCTCAGAAGCCAATCAGTGTAAGTCACTGAAATGACTTGCTTATTGCTAGTGCTTCTTTGTTGTTTTTCAGTTGTCAAAGAATTCAATTCACTATCTTTATACTGAAGCAGCTGATGAGGCCCGATGTTTTTTTTTGCACCTCTTATTTTTAAAGTTTTTATCTTATTTTAAATGTTTATTGACTTACAATGATTACCTTTTGAACCCTACAAATGATAGACGAAAAGCACTACGATAATATTGGTGAGGGAGCAGTTTCTTTTTATTTCCGTGTATTCTAACTTTTACATCATTATAAAACGCTGATAATTTTTTTTTTTATTTACTGAAATTTCTCTAAATTATTACCGGATTTTAAAATGGCGACGGAATAATAAACAAAAACCGGCACGGCATTAAGTACGAAGTAATAAATTAAAGAGGATAGTAAATGTAAATTAAGGTAGAAGAATACCCTATCATTAAGTTTTCAACCATTTGTGCCTTTGAGGTTGGGAGAAGCAGCGTGAGTATCCAAAATGGAAATTGAATGAAATTACAATAAATAAAATATAGACATATTACGCCATTTACTGTGATTACATCAGCACTCGGGGTTTCTGAAAACAAAAACCGGATGATAACTATAAGTGCTGTTCACAAGAACGGTGACTACACATCTCGATTGGTTGAACGGGACGTATGGTATGGTCTTTCCCACATAGATCCCTTGAGGAAAGTCTCTCGAGAAAAGAAATTTTAATCTGGTCATCTGAAAGAAACTGATCAAGAACTGAAGGATAGGGCTCATGTATTTGCCCTCACTATCTTACTATAGGAAGACCCTTGCAAAAGCAGCTCCAAGCGTATATGGATCACAGCGAATACTATGGACTGATTGTGACATTAAGTATGAAAATGTTTGTCAACGGGGGGGGGGGGACACCTAGCCTCCTACATAGCCTTTCAGCCTGATAACGATAACTTACAAGAATGAAATTAAGTTTGGTTAAACTTTAGCTTCAGATAGCGCAGAAAAACTTGAAAGCATTATGTGAAATTTTGTGAATATTTTACAAAAGTGATAACAATACCCGAATGAGAGCATTATCAGTGATTGTAATAAGCGGCGTCAACGGTATTGCGTTTAGGAGCCATTCATATGTGTTACGTAATCAGCAATGGGATGGGAGAATTTCGCATTTTCTTACTTTTGATGACAAGGTGGAGGAGCGCCGAATGATGATTACGTAAAAACCAATTAAGTGTGAAAATGATTACATGATTTTAATCAGATAAACATTAAAGCAAATAGAATTTAACATCAGTTGAGTGGGGACATATATCTGCATTCATTTACAAGAAAATATAACACTCCGGGGAACCAAAGAGAAGTTTGCTAATCAATTAAGTCTTGGAGTCATAATATTCTTGGCTCAGTTATTTCTGCAGAATATGTGGCCTCCCAAAAACAATGCTGAAGGAGACAAAAACAACAAGGGCAGTGGGTATCAACCGCATCGTGTGATCTTAAGATATTGTAAAGGGGCCGCAGGTAAAAATCGAATGGAAGTAGAGCCACGACAGGTATTCAAGGGGCCACAGAGAGTTGTGAAAAAAAATTCAGAGGTAAAGAAATGAAAGTTTTAGTGAAATGTGGTGATATACAAGAAACGTGACAACTTTCTGAACATAGCAGAACCAACCATAGAGCCAGGGCCGTCTGAACGCATGGGCCTATTCGGGAGTGCCCGGAGACCTCATATCAATGTACGGGTGTGAAGGTGCCTATACACTAGCTACCCGGAGTAGTGTGTAGCGGCTTGAAGGCCTACATGATGAGATCTGATGCCATGCTTTTCGAGAATAAGTATGAAAATATGTAAGGTGCTTCGTCCAGCTAAGCACCTCCAGAACATCATTTTGCCCAGGGAAGAACATGATGTTGAGTTAGCCTTGAATCGAATCAGAAGAAATTCACTGGACTCTAGCCCGGAGTTCCGGAGACCGACCCCTGTCAAACAAAAAAAATTTTTCACTATAAATTTTATTGAAATAAAAAAAATCAATAAGTAGATAGGGTGTTGCTCCTGGATGAAGGTGGAGGCCCTGAATAAGACGGGGCCATTTCCACGAGAGGAAAATATTGTTCAAAGTTGGGGGAGGGCCCACGGGCGAAAAAAAAAATAGTTGAGAAACGCTGATCTAGGGCAGGAAAATTTCAAAATAGGCATTAACTCAAAAAAGATGAAAAATGAGCAAAAAGAAAAGAACACTTATAGCATTTCGCCTGAATCTAGGCTCTACTAATGAATCATCGGGACCTGCAAGTCTCCCTTTTTTTGCTTTTCGAGATGTTTACTTAAAACGTCAGATAATTTGCGGATCAAAAATACGTAGATATGCATAAAAGGATACACAGAAGATAGCGAGCCACACTCTACGGATGCCCTTATATGAAAATGCTGTATGAAATGCCAAAACAAACATTTCATCGGCTATTTCGACAACAGCTGCACAAATAATTATCTATAATTTACTTATACAGCTCAGCAGCTTTTTCTTCAAGTGCAGCTCTTACCCGTTACGATGACATCATGAACACACACACGCGGACAGAACTCCAAAAAGCACTAAACATAAGGAGCAGCATTCTACATTTTGGTGTTTAATCTAAGATTAAACATGCAGAAAGCGATTATCTCTACAATAGCCAGCACCGAAGCCACACCCTTCGGACCGCACACGGAATTACCTTGAAAAACTTCATCCCTTCAAAACCAAGCAGGGTAATAATAATAATAATAACACGCCATGGTTAATTGCGGTGTTTAAAATTAAGAACGAGATAGGCACAACAGGCGGACGATGAAAATTAACGGAACGCCTAACGGAAAATATCATGAACGAAGGACGGGGAGGCGAGATTGGGACCAGAATACTACGGGGGCCCCCAATGTATTTGAAAATTCGCGAGCTTTAAATATTAATGAAGGATGGGGCCTCGTGGCCGTGTCATGGTCATGCTCCCGAAATAGGAAAAAAAACCATAAAAGATAAGTTAGATCCAAAACGGTTGATAAATTCTAATTTCGTAGTCTTTAGTGCGCGCGTGTGTGGGCTGAAGGTTTGAACTACAGGCTAATCGCACAATTTGAATATTGTTGCGAATCTTTCAACACATTCATTTGGAGTTCATGATCGAATCAGGATCCAAACTCCAGCAAGCGTTGTCAGGAATTATTCATGATCGGATCTTAACCCCTAGGCTGAGGGAATCATGCCGCCCCCCCCCCACACACAAAGGCAGGACTGGCAAGGCTCTAGCCCAAAGTTTCCCAAAGTGGGGCCCCCGGTGGGCGATGGAATGGAATGGGCCACGGGGAGATAAAACTACTGGTTCAACATATGATCCTATGGAGTCGCTTGAGTGGGGGAGGGGGGGGGGAAGCAATGAGAGAGAAAAAATTCTGAAGAAGGGGGCGATGGAACAAAAAGTTTGGAAACTATGCTCCAGCCCTAGGACCCGGGACGATTCTTATCATTTTGTTGTTTTTTCGCACTATAAATTCACTATAGAGGACCCCTGTCAAAGATCGCAGCCTAAGGGGTCCGGCTGCAGGATGTAGGTCCTTGCTGGGACAAGTCGGAGAAATCTCTCTCTCAAAATGGCAGTGTAAAACAAAAATTCCATTTTTGCATCAATTGCGTTTTGTGGAAAAATAGGTTGCGCTCAAATTCAAATGTTACAAATGCAGTGGAACCTATCTATGACGGTCACTATGAGACGGAAACCTGTCTTCGACCGAATCTAAAAATAGTGTTTTCATTGATTAATGCTTTTATGTGCACCTTTATAAAATGGAAACCTAAGATTGAATATATTTCAGTCTCTTCGCACCAGGTTTCACTGGGATACAGAGATTCTGCGTTGGAACTCACAATCGCCAACATACTAATATTGCTTGGAGGCAGGCAGGTACTCTACCACTACTCAGCAATGTACATACATCCTATATCGTCCCCGCATGCCAGAAGCACGAATATGCAAATTCCTCAATTTTTCATCAGCTGGCTGAATACCTCAATTTTGATCACCCTTATCAAACACGGGGAAATTAAAAGAGGGGCCAAAGACGGTTTAATAATTTCGGGGAATTTTTATGCTCGATTCTATATATTCTGAAAAGGGATCGGCAACAAAAAATCCATCTATTATTAGAGAATTTACGGAAATGCTGAAAAATATCCACAAAATAACAGACACATTTAAATGTAAATTAACACAAAAATTAATGGAAATTTCGAACTGAAAAAAAAATTTGAACTGATGGAAAAAATAATTACGAAACACAAAAAAGTGGGCCCTAATGAGAAAAATTGTCTGAGAACTAATGAAAATTCAGAATCAATGAATCGAACCGATGAAAATTCAGAATCAATGAAAGAATTCTTCTAGAGTTGTAAGAAATCATTACAAAAATCGCGGGACCCGGTGCGGCAACACACACTCCCAAAGGACGGCTCTGTCCATAATACAATAAAATTTGAGAGTTGAAACTCTCATAACACGCACTTCCAAAATTCATCATTTAAAAACAATAGCAGCCCACAATCAGAAAAAAAAAATTGTTAAAAACAGAAAACCATTGTTGTCGATCCACCAACTGATAAATCATTAAAAAAAACAATTTGTCGTTTTTAATACTTATCTCAACCTAATCCTGACAACATGATTTCTCGTAAAATATTATCTTTGCTTGATATATATGCCAAAAAAACCCCGAATATATATGAGAGTATATTTAATCTCGAAGAACCAAATAACGATTTTTTTTTCTTTTTCTTCTTTACACGCCACTTCCCCGAGCACCAAAATATCCAATAACCCTTTTTGTCGAGTTTTTCCGACCCATCTATTAAATCGCGACACAATGGGACAAAAATCCTCGGAGACAAGTTTCGAACTTATATGAGGGGAAACTACGAAGAGGCAATGGAAAAACGTACAAAAACGCACTATGTGGGTAATAAAAAAAAGGGACTTGTGTACACGAGGGAGTAGTATATAGAACTAGCAAATGGTTTATCCTCACATTTATCCAAAGAACATTGCGTTTGTTGCAAACGAGAACAATAGTAATCCTAGCCATTCAAAAAAAAGGGGGGGGGCGCAGACAGCGGAATATTTGCAAGACGAAAAATCTTCTCGCTAATGAAGGAACAAGAAATTGAGATTGATCACCCTCACAAGAAATAATATCGCATTCTTGCATCTTAGATATTAATCTGAACGATTGTGTATGTTTATGCACGTAAAAATTTACACATTTCGCTCCCGACAGCACCGACAGACACACCAAGGTCAACCATGAACTTGGCCGACTCCGTTTGAGAGCGAAAGCGTCATAATAGAGAACACTGAGGTTAATTAAAATATGTCGTCTAACTTTTTTTTTTCTTTCACCGGAGCTATTGTTAATAACAGTGGATGACAACCAGACCAGACATTTAATGCGCGGATTTAGTTGACAGTAATACCCTCGTTCATCGATCAAGACGTGGTTATATCCCATAACTATTCGAGTTGTTTTTTTAGAGAGAAATGGTACTCCACGGGTAATCTCCGAGAAAGCCACATCAAACATTTTCTGTCCTTAGGTGGACATCACTGGAGAGAGAGAGAGAGAAAAAGACCTTGTCCGAAAACTAGGTTTAAACCCTGGTTTTGTTTTTCATATTCTCCATATAAAAGACATTCGTGTCAAGGCTAGGTTCCTCGACGAAGGTTCTGGAAGTGCCCGGAAACATCGTTTAAAAATAGGGAAAAACTATATGAAAAACGTGAGGAAAAACTACAGCAATGAACACAGCAGAAGGAAATACAGGGTGTCCCATAAAATGCGTAAGTAGTTTGGAAATTCAAGGAACCGTTATATTTTAATGTGGTGTGCAAAAAAATTATTCACAACGAGAATTTTTTTGTAGTTTAATAGTTCGAATTACTGTCGATAGAGAGTCTGCCTGGAAGCAAATCATTGAATTTCTTTAAAGAACCTTTCTTTAATTTATTTTGTGTCTGAAACGTGTGTAAAGTGTCAGCCTGCGATTCGTGTATGCTCAGGTTATATAAATATATATATGTAAGTTTCTTATCCATGAGTAGCACAAATACCGCACATCTGACCAGCGGACTGCAAAAATTGTGCACCCCTGCTGCAGGATTATATATCAAGCACTGACTGTAAATACTGTGGTTATATTTCAATATAAAACAACAGAGCTTATAAATCAAAACTTGGCTAAAAGTATCCTCGAAGCAGTTGAAAATCTACAATACACAACTTTTCGCATACGCCACTTTAAATCCAATGTGATTGTAGTTAGCAGAGTTTAACAAATACAAAAAAATATTTAGGCGCCAGCACATTTATTTCAAGAGTCAAACATATTATTTCGCTCAAGAAAAACGTACTAAACAATTGTTTCTTTCACTTCTCCCATGTTAAAAGATGTAGCTGAAAATTTTAAATAAAAAATCAGAAAATTTTGGGTCACCCTTAGGCTGAAATTTAGAAATTTACTCCAATTTAGCAACCACATTTAGAAAGTTTTTGGCACCAATACCGATTTTCTAGTCTCCGTGGCAACCTGGTACCCGGGGTTTGTCTATCACTGAAAGTTAGCATATACTAAAAAAAAGTAAAAACATAATCGGGCAATGTTAACCCCGTAAAATCTATTACTGAATATACAGTATATCTACGGATTGGGATTCCGGTAACGGCATAAGTTTATTCACACACACAAGCATCTCTGGAACAACAGAAATCCCAGAATTCCATCATTCCATCATCGAGTATCACACATCTGACAAATAATCCCTTTAGAGAGATAGAGGATTACATAATCAGTTAATATATCTCCACCCATCCGATTTTCCTAGGAACAATGTTCATCAAATAATCCCTCCCCAAACACATTTCACACGCTATGTAAGTATAAATAAAAGTGTATATGCCATAAAAAGAACCATCAAATTATGAAACTATTTATAATCACCACTATAGAAAGAAATAAAGAACTGTTCCCCTCCACCCATAAAACATAAATAATCGCGGAGCTAAATAAAGAGCGGACACAACAAAAACGTATGATTGCCGCGGTAAAGTGATTCGCGAAATACTTCATTTTGGGCGTCTCCTCACGTGTTCAAAATTAGACTTTTTATTTCTCCGGGAACTAATTTATCGGACGACGACTATTTGCGGGAGCCTCACAAACACTACTACTACTAAACCATGCATGCACCTCGTCCATATTCCTCTACGGAACTTCCAACGAATTGGTACATGCTGGAATGTGCTTGTAAGCGGGGCCCGGTGAGAAAATAATCTCGGGAATCCTTAGCCCCGATTTCATATACGAGGGAGAGTAAAAGATTCTAGAATTAACGAGATGAATAATTCTGGGATTGACGAAAGCCTAAAATTGGCGAGATGAATGATTCCTGGATCGACGAAAGCCTAGATTTAAAGAGATGAATAATTCCGGGATTGACGAAAGCCTATAATTGACGAGATGAATGATTCCCGGATTGACGAAAGTCTGAAATTGGCGAGATGAATAATTCCGGCATTGACGATAGCCTAAAATTGGCGAGATGAATAATTCTGGGATTGACGAAAGCCTAAATTTGGCGAGATGAATGATACCAGAATTGACGAAAGCCTATCATTAGCGAGATGAATAATTCCAGAATTGACGAAAGCCTATCATTGACGAGATGAATAATTCCAGAATTGGTGAAAATTCCAGAATCAAATCAATTGAAGCTCAAACACCTTGTTTACTAAGGAAAAAAAAAAATCTATTTTGATACACAAATATACATATTTTTTTCACTTTATCATCGTAATTGCGTAGCCTCTGTGACCGAGCATGTCCAGCACCTCTTACAGATAGGCCTCCGCACGCTGCTCATGACGTCAGCAAGTAGTCCATTTTTCCTCAGAATATTCAGGGAAAAAAATTCACTGCTCGCACCAGTGTCATCGCTGTGAGGAAAAGAAATGATCGGGCTCAGAATTGGCGATTTCTATGCCCCACATCCAATCACCAAGCGGTATTCGTGAGCCAACCAGGAAGATTTTACGCCAAAATAAGAAGAAACGAAATAGGATGCTGCGGTTCAAAATGTGGCAAATTTGCTAGGTAGTCTTAATGACGTTACAGATGAACTTGGCAGGGCGGAGGCTTTATAACTCTAGGAGGTGCTGACCAATCTCACGCCCTTAAGGGAGGCTCTGCGCGTACGTGTTGTGAACCATGCGTTAAGTTTGTTTCTGTGCTTGTTATAATTCTGTCATCTGTAATTTATTTTTAGAATTATGGGTAAACTGTAATGATTAGGTGTGGGATATTTATGACCTAAAACCCCACAGACTATGTTCCATAAAAAATGCATTTATGCCCTAAAGAACTTGAAATACACCGTAAAAACAAAAAAAAAACGCCATCATTAATAGGCTGACTATATTTCCTCGAGGAACTTACAGAAAATCGTCAATCTTGGACTGGGAAGCGGACTTATCGCCCCACGTGTTTTGCTCCGTGAACAATGATGTGCAGATTTACACTGTCTTATTTCCCCCTCCCCAGGCTGAAGACTTTTCAGTCACTTACCATAATCGTCATTAGGGGCGGCACACGAAGCTTTGCACCCGGACGGCAGGTAAGATAAGCTCGAGCCGCCCCTGCGTGTACGCTTGCATAACAACGTATACAAAACGGGATAGAAAAACGACGCACTCCCGAGCACGATATTTATTGATATAAATGTTCTCTCCGGTTCAACTTGAAAAATGGGCAGGCAATAGGAGAAGGAAAAATATCAAAAGCTTATTCTAACGCAAACGGATATTCGAGAATGCAAGGCATTTGATTAGCACATTCGCTTATACGTAGAAGTTACCAAAACTCATCATTAGAGAAGGTAAGGGGGGGATGACTGGCTGGCTGCATTTTCCAATATTCAAAAGCGGAGTTTGTTTCCCCTCCGATCGTTTGCAAAATGCTTCATTATAATTGTCAGAATCCGTGAAACAACCATACGTGAAGTGAAGCAAGTGTGAGTACCGGGGCACTCTTTTCCCGGTCCACGCAGAAGTTGGATCTCCATCACCTGCACTTGACAGCCAGCAAATTAAGAAATGAAGTTAATTTTTCCTTTGCGTGAGCGAGAGTTTGGGTTAACTTTTCAGAATTAAAACTAAACCTGCCTGGGCTTTTAATCATTTTCACCGATTGCGTAGCAAAACAATTGGAGAGATTTATACAATACTCGGCCCGATCGCAGTCTAGCTGGATTATTTTAATAAATTATGTATAATAAATTAAAATAATACCCCGACCCCCGCATCATTAGTTGTATCTTGTTTTATTCTGGTGCTTCACGGGGGTAAAGGTACGCACACGCGGACACGTATAAGACAAATATAAGAACTGAATAACTTGATAACATAGACTTGCACAGGTAATTTCTCTCTTTTCCTGAATCATCAGAATTTGAATTCGTAAATGGATATGCCGTAGCTACCAACTTTGGAGAATGGCAATCACGCTGCGTTCATATATTTTTATGGGCATCTTTTTATCAGCCACCTCGTTGGGCATTTTGCCTGTTGTGGCGTTGTATTTGTATTTGTATTTGTATAGTGTATTCAAGAAATACGAGTTCTCAAAAAATTGCGAAGAGGAAGGAAAACACGCGTAGGGGTGGGGGAAGAGATGTCCGCACATATGGTAAAATAGGAGGAGGATAGAGAGAGAGAATAGTCGCGGGGGGGGGGGGGGTTCTGAAATGTAGGGGTGGTGATGATGATTGTGATCCCTCCGCGGAAGAGGGGTAAAAGAAAAGAGGAAAAAAGCGGACCAATAAGCAGATAGCGAAAATCAGCAGATCGAGGTGAGAACGATCGAGTTTGTTCCACTCCCGCACCTCGTTGAGTGGACGTTTTTTCGCCTCGCTTTTCCAGTATGTGTCGTGTAGAACAAAACAATACGGATATGCAATATATACGCTCTAGTGAAGGAAAATCTCTATCTCCTCTGTAGCTTAGTGGTCAGAGCACTCGTCCGGCAATCGAGGGACCCGGGTTCGACTCCCGGTAGAGGCAGAGATGAGTTTTTTCCTTCCTTAAAAAAATTAACATCTCAAATAATAAATATCTTCACAACATCCAGTCTTCCGTATATCTTGTATAAAACAATACGATTGTTTTCTTCGCTGCCTCGTGGTCGCCCCACTATGTGCACTGCCTTGGGGAGGTTTCCACATGGATCCAAATTCAGTACAAAAATGAATGTAAAGGGAATTTTGGATAAACGATGTAAGGATTTGCCGCTGTGGTGGTCGAGTGGTTATAGTGCCGGACTCGTGATGCGAGGATCCGGGTTCGAACCCCACAGTGGTGGTCGGCTGAAGTTGGTTTTCTGTGGTTCCCAACTTCAAGGCGCAAATGCGAGCCGATCTCCCCGTTAAAAAGTCTCGCCACAGAGAGCAACAGTCCTACAACGGTAAATCATTCAACCATAACACTTCACTCATAGTTAGAAAAACTGGGGGCAGATGACAGCACTACACATAACAAGCATTACACATAAAACAAACTTTACGTCAGGTTGCACTACACATACACGCACATTCCCGCATGTACCGATTCGTTGGGGGTTCGTTGGGGGGGTTCCGCGGGGGGGGTGAATGTGTGGTGTAGCAGTAGTAGGTAGGGCCTCCAAAAAATGGCTCGGGGATCGATGATGTTCTTAAGTCAGCCACCTCGTTGGGCAATTTGCCTGTTGTGGTGTCGTATTTGTATTTGTATTTGTATTTTTTTTTATTAATAAAAGTGAAATTGTAGGGATTTTTTCATTGATAAAAGTGAAATTGTAGGGATTTTTTCATTGATAAAAGTGAAATTTTAGGGATTTTCCTCTTTGCAAAAACGTGAAATTGTGCAAGCCATCGCCGTCTAGTGCCAAATCAGAAATCAGCAAGTTGAATATTACCTGTCCATTACTATTTTCGAATCAAATCAAGCCAGCAAAACAAAAACTCACCATCGGGCACAAAACGGGACATACACTTTCATCCCGATAATTTATAATGTCGGAAAACCGAACCGACGCCAGTTGTTTGGTGAATTTTAGCGCCCCCCCCCCCCCGAAATGAAATACATCTTTCTGACTTGATGCGATGGCGACAATTCACATTATACTTATAATTCATTTCGATGACAAAAAACAGTGGTTTTTTTCCCCGGATAAATTCTTCGGGGATATTTCCCCCTCCCCCCAAAAAAAGTAGGGATTTTTTACAATCACGGTCAAAATTCAGAAAATGTAAAAATTTTTCGGGATTACGGGAAACTTGGCAGCTACGATATGCAATAGTTGTGAAGTTTGCTTGACAACCCTTTCCACGGTTTTAAAAGTTGCACTTATTCGCATTATAGCTACTACTTTCCCGCACACGAACTCCTGTCATATCACCGTATAGCCCGATCAGTTGATTCGGAAATGACGGCGTCATCTTTTCAAGTTCAGTAAGGAAAGAACTTGTAATCTATATCCTTTCCGAGGATCAGACACAACTGACGGCAACCTTCATGGTGGTTAACGGGTATCTTGATATTGCGCTACTCGAGCGTAAATATAGTCCGCATTATAACTGGCACAGTAGGAATAAACCATAAGTAAATTGCCACATCATTTTTTCAACAAGACGACTTATCCTTCCCCCTTCAAACTTTGAGAATAATAAAAGAAAATAAACCAAAGAAGAAAAATAACCCATCTTTTTCTATAATTTGTACTGCAGGCAAATTCTTGCTCCTAAACAAATCCATGGCCCGCCGCTCTGTCTCAATGAAGAGATGTAGGCAGCTGGTCGAAGATGATCAGAGCCATGCTGGAAGAGCTGTGCGTGTCTATGTGTTGTGACCACGAGGTAAAGGAGTGCATAATGGAGACTAGCTACAAAAGCAATTTCATTTACTGTTTTGTTCTACACCGCACATACTCGAGAGGCGAGAAAAAAAAGAAGAAAGAGGCCATTCAACGACGTGCGCGACTTGAACAATCCTGTTTGCTTTCACCTCGATATGCCGATTGGTCCGTCTGGCCCCTTTTTTCCCCTTTCCCTCTTCTGCGGAAGGATCATCATCACACACTTATATTTTAGAACCCTCTCTTGCCATTTCTCCCTAGTCACAATTCTTGAACCTCTTATCTTTTCGCTCCACTATGATCGCAGCCTAACGTCAAGTTTGTTTATTTGTAATGCTTGTTATAGTGCTGCCATCAATATTTTGAATCATGAGTTAAGAGTAACGACTGAAATATATGTACCGTTGTAAGCCTGTTGCTTTCTTTGGCTAGAACCAACTGACTAAGGAGAAAAATTGCACGTGCGCCCATTGGCACATAAGGGCCAGAGACCGCAGCCAGGGATTTCGAAATAAGTGTGGAAAAGACTTGTGGGCAAGAAAGAAGCTGGCATGTTGAAGTGGGAGGGATTTGAGAATGGTCTAAATATCGGGAGATGAAAAATACCAAAGCTTAAAAAGGTGGTATGTTCCCTCTTTGATAGAAACGACTGAATTTACATTGTCATTTCTAACAAAAGTACGCCCGTTTGAGTAATCCCGGTTGCATAATCTGGCAGAGCTTATTCCAAAGGTTCATAATCCGTTAAAAAGTGCATTTCGGAAAAATAAGCTCCTCATATATTCTTATCAGAAGAGAAATTCGAACTTCCACTCAGAGTTTCCAAATGCCAAGCAATTGCAGATTGTAATTTTCAATTGCAGATCTTTTTTTAAGGATTATATCCGGTTGCGTTGGCGATGGGTGTTGGTTTTTTTTTCGAACTTAAAGTACAAATACTTCACTCTCAAATATATTCGATTAAAAATGGTCCCTTCGGGCTGAGAGAGGACATCACGCCTCCTTCAAAAAAAAAAAAAAAAATTGCGCCACCTGCGAGGATAATTACCGAGGGGATGACGGAAATAATAGAAAACTGGCCACGCATCGATCGATCGGAGTAATTTCTGTAAGACGGTAAACAACAACGTAAAGAAAATCCAAAAAAAAAAGTGAAATTTATCTTTTTTTCTTTCAATTTTATTGACAGTGGCGAAAGGGCACTCCTCTATTATCACACACAACGGGATCACAAAATTTCCAATTAACTCTGAAGTTACCTTCAATAAATCGTAAAGATTATATACTATCCTATTATTTCGCAACCCGAAAAAGGGTAAATAATGTACTCAAACTCGGTTATAATGACACCTCGGCTATAACGACAATAATTTACGTTCGCAGCTGATTCTTATAAGAAAATTATGTTAATGAACTTCGCTTATAGCGTCGATGAAAACGAAAATTTTTTGTCTCTCTCTCGGCTTCCGTTTTCCAAGAAATTCCTATAAAAAATGTCCCGTTTCTTTTAACTACTTTAGTTCAGATACTAAAATAAGGGACGTAGAGAATTTGTATAATTTGTAAACTACAAAGAGTATATGATCAAAAAATATTCATATAACTTTGTTTTAAACCCGTAAAATAAGTTTTAACCCTTTCAACGGCACTGACGAGATAACTCGCCTTTTAACAGCTCCTCTTATTTTAGCATAAAGGACAAGCCCACATGCTTTGTTGATTTCTCAATGAAACACACTTTTCCCTACACCCCTTTGGTTTGCACCTGCTGAAAATAGGGGAAAAAAGGGGATGGCATTTTGAAGGAAATTTCAGTGACTTCTACTCTGCGACTTAAACGGTTAATTCGGACTCTCAGCAGCACTTTATTTCCAGCCAAAGGTTATTTATAGGCAATAATGTGTGATTTCCCCGATAATTGTGAACATCTTTCATAAGAATTGACGTCAAGTGTTTATGTGATCCCAATTTCCCGTATTTTCCTCAAAAAAAATATGACTATCTAAATCTTTGTGGAATTACTCCATTTTTTTGTATTTTATTGCATCTGATTACATTTTTAACATGTGAGAAGTCTGGGTAAATTTTAACTTGATAGTAAAGACAAAATTTCACTGAATTTTCAAATGCCGAAACCGATGCAACCGAGTTTGACTTTGAGCTACTACTTTCTCTTAAGCAAGCAGAATCTCGGTTCATTGCCATTGTGGGCAATTATCCCCATAGGCGGGGGAAAATGAGTTTTGAAGAAGAACCACCTACGCCAGGGTTCTTCAACGTGCTGCCCGTGGGCCAACTCGGAGATTTTTCCCGTGAGTTGCCGACCATTTTTAGAAAATGGCGATACACTGAAAATAGACGATTAAAAAAACAGAATGATTTGATTACACCAACAGGCCAGTGAGAGACGGAGAATGAGGCCCAAACAGTTTTTTTGGAGAAAATTCAGCATATAAAAAAAAAGATACAAGTACCTTCAGAATTCACAGAAATTCTGAAAAATTCATGAAAAAAAAATTTCAGAATTTTTGAGGGCAATAATTTCAGAACTAACGAAAAGAGAAATCGAAATTAATGATTGAAATAATAATTTGAAAAAATTTCAGAATTTTCGAAAGAAATAATTTCGGATTAAAATTATTATTTCGCAATCGATAAACATTTCTAATTGATGAGAATAATTCCAGAAATTACTGAAAGAAATAATTTCGGAATTAGCGATAAAAAAATCATTTCACATAATTGGTTAAAAAATAATAATTCTAGAATTATTGGAAGATATTATTTCAAAGTTAATGGAAGTAATATTTTCGGTATTTACAGAATTTCCGAAATAATTAAGCACAGATTTATAAATTAATTGATCGAAGTAATTTCAGAATAGAGAGAATTTCTCAGAATAAACGTAGTCTTCAATTATTATTGTATACCCATACTAAGATGGCCTCTGACCTTGACGCACGAAGGGAGGGTTCATTTTCCAAGAAGGGGAAAAACTCTCTAAAATAGCGCAAAAGCCGCGAACGGAAAATACCAACCTGCTCCTTTTCCCTGCGACCTCTTTAACGAGGAGATAAATAGAATCGTGACGTTTCATGACGTAGCCAGAGGCCAACTCAGCGTGCGTGTACAATATTTTGGGCACCTATTGTAAAACCCCGATTCGTATATTTCGAGTGATTTCGCATTCGAAGAGCGCCCTCTACTAAATAAAATCCTCCTTCGTTAGGCCGGGATAGTACGATAAAAGTTTCGTAAAAGTCCTTTTATAAAACTTGAAAAATGCAGTCAATAAGGTCACCGGTTGCATTTTCTAGAATGTAACCAATAACCTTATTGGTTGGATATTTCAAGTTTTGTAAAAGGACTTCTAGTAAACTTTTATAGTGTAATCTCGGCTTTAGAATAACTTCCCTACTAACCAAATTCAAATACACCAATTCCTTCAATTTTTTATGAATTTTCGAACTATTTAAGAATTTATCGGGCACACTGTATATGCATGGGCCTAACGTATTTATGTTGTCAGAGTTGTGCCTGTTTCGTGTTCTTGCTAGTGCTGCCACCTATCTGCCATACTTTGAAATATAGATGGTAAAAATGTACTTGCGGAGCTGTGGTGGTCGAGTGGTTATATTGGCGGACCGGGGTTCAAACCCTACAGCGGCGGTAGGCTGAAGTTGGTTTTTTTGTGGGTTCTCAATATGGAGGCACGAATGCGAGCTGCCGTTCCCGTTAAAAAGTCTCCCCACAGAGAGCAACAACGGTAAAATCTTCAATCATGACACTTGACTCGAAAAATAGGTGGCAGATGGCAGCACTATAACAAGTATTACACAGAAACAAGCTTCACGTTAGGTTCACAACACGGGCACGCACATTCCAACATGTACCAATTCGTTAGAAGTTCCGCAGAGGAATATGAACGAGGTGCAAGTGTGGTTTAGTAGTGTGGTAAATGTACTTGAATCTTCAAGCGATGCAAGTATCGTGTTGAATGTCAGCCTGGTCTCTGCGAAGAGACTTTCTCAAATGGGAGACCGGATTCGCATTCCACACAAATTGGAAAACAAGTGCGAATCCTACAACAACTAAACCACACAGGAACCTAGTCCACATTCTTTTGCGGAACTTCTAACGAATTGGTACGTGTTGGAATGTGAGTGTACGTGTTGTGAGTTTAACGTGACGTATGTTTCTACGTAATTATTTTAATGCGTAGAGCTGCCATCCATTTAAGCGCAAATACTGCAAGCGTCTAAAATTGTCTTAAACGTAAGCGGCTAGAAATACGACATTTCTCAAATGCTCTCGATAAAAATTTAGAAAAAAATAATTGGCACACTTAATAATGTGATTCAAATCATAATTATCAAAACTGACGATACAATTTACTGTTATAACTAGAGCCCGGATTAAACGCATTTGCATATTTTTGCCTTTTTTTAGCATTAATGCATATAAATGCATCAAATCAAAGAATTTTCGGTATATGTGCATATTTTTGAAGGTTTATTTAAGCTCACTCAATTTTTTTTTTCTAATTTTTCAAATGAATATTGTTCATAATATTTTCATAGCATCGGGTTTTTTCCCCCGCATGTGAAATTTAGTGGATTAATTACATATTTATAAAGTATTTTACGAATATTAACCGTTTTATTGTAAGGCTAATTCTACAGATATGTCAGAGTGTTACATTTTTTTTTAGAAATAGTGTCGAAATTCTTTTGTTACTGATATTTGAGCAGCTACAACAAACTGAAAAATTAAAAAATGACTGAACAAAAAATACGTTGAAGTTATTTGCATATAAGATATATATTATATAAGGGGATATTTTTTTTTTAAATAATGATCAGCACGTATTCCCAAGAGATCGTTACGATCTGTCTTTGTTAGTGTTAGTAGATATCCATGCCCGACCCGGGATTCGAACCCTGACCTGCACAGTCAGAAGCTAGCTCCCTAACCACTGGACTGCCAGGCGACATATGCAAGAAGAAATAGAAAAGATGCATTTTAAAAACACATCTGCTTTTTTTTTCTGCATGGTAATCCTTTTAATGCATATTTTCTCATTTTTTGTACATATTTTCTCATTTTTTGTACATATTTCGGAATTTGACCTTTTCAAGATTTTTAGCATATATTCTAGGGCAGCGGTTCTCAACCGGTGCACCGTGTGAACTCCCAGGGGCTCCGCGACCGCTCGAGGAAAATAAAAAAACAGTAAATTTGAAAAAAATAATTATTAATATTTTTGAATAATAAAAGTAAGTCAGTAACTTTGATGAGTAAATAAAAAATAGGCTCGTGGGGCTCCGCCATAGAAATTATATACTGCAAAGGGGCTCCGTAGGTCAAAAAAGGTTGAGAACCACTGTTCTAGGGTGTTTAATGCATATTTTGGTATTTTCAGTGCATATTTTCGCATTTTAAGTGCTTAAGTTGACATTTTTGCATTATTAATTGCATATTTTTGCATTATTAATTGCATATTTTTGCATTATTAATTGCATATTTTTGCATTATTAATTGCATATTTTTGCATTATTATGTGCATATTTTTGCATTATTAAGTGCATATTTTTGCATTTTCAAGTGCACATTTGCATATTTTGCCACTTTGTTTGTGCATATAATCCGGGCTATTGTTATAGCATATTTTTTTTTTTTTTTTTTTTTTTTTTAATTGGACAAAACAGAACACGTTACAAAATACACAAGAAAGACAGATGACAAAACAAAATACATAATAAATAAACAAAAATGGACAAATGGACATACATATACACCCACTCTGTGACCCTCAAGGGACTACTTGTCCTTCCAGAAGGTCGAATAATTTGTAATACTATATTTCTATTATACATATATTTTCGAATATTAAGGGTGCTACGTAGCAACTAGCTATTTTAATCGGCTATTTCTCGTAATGACTTTGTACAATCCAAAGTCGTTCACATACAGTATTAAGCAGCCGGGAAATACTACTTGAACTTCGAAACGGTGAATAAAGTGTGTGAAAGACAGTTCGAGTGGCAAAAGAGGTACAAATGCTTCAAAGAGAAGTTGAACCAGAGACAGTAGAGAAAGAGAGAGAAAGTGAAGCGCTCCTTACTATACAAGCTAGGAGCTTTTCTTGCGAAAGGCTTTTAACCAATTTGCAGAGCCATTCCATTCGGTGACTGATCGTTGGGAAAAATTTCCATCGCAGGAAAATTCACTTTCAACAAAGTCTCTCTCTCTCTCTCTCTCTCGAATCCAAGTTCCTTTTGGGCGAAGCGTGTGTCTTATTATTATCGCTCAGCGAGTTTTTGGGGATTTTTGAATTCAATTACTTAAACCAAATTTTGTCATTGAGCCTTCGATTTAAAAAAAAAATTTTTCTCTAAAATGAAACTGTATTAGGAAATTTTTCTCCCTGAAATTTCTTTCCATTTTACGCATTAATATATTCCCCCCTTGAAATGCCGGAATTTTACAGAGTAATCTAAATGAAAGGAGCGAAAAAAAAAAAATTGATTATTTTATCTTTTTTTTTTTCGGACCACGATCATTTTTTGCCCACGAGGGACCAAGACCTACAATTTATTGCCGATTCCGAACGGCATACTCACCGATAGGTTGGAACACTAATCCCTCTGTGTGGGCGCCGTTTCTGTTGTACCCGAGTCGGGGAAAATTTCTGACAAGGACGAACCGGGTATCGAACTCGCGACACCTCGAATCATCATGTGGTACTTCAGGTGAGTATCTTATCTACCCCTGGGCTACCGCACCCCTTTACATCTTAAATTTGTTTCACATGAAAAATTAGCTCATCTAGTTTCAATAGACGTCAACAGGATAGTCTAGATCTCGCAAATATTTGCAAGGCGTTTATATCAAGCTTACCTGGGGAGTACCGACATCGATAGCACATTATTTAACCCGTAAATCTAACATCATGGAAGGTGTGGAAATTACCCCGAAAATGTTCATGCTAACAAGTAAGAGAGGTCGGGCACCTATCTCTTCTTTCAACTGGAATGACGCTTTTCTGGTAGGTGAAATTGATTTGGACCTTATTCATAAGGCGACGTTGCACGGGTATCGAAAGAACTAAGCTACGGTGCAAACTGTATTTGACCTTTTTTTTTCAACACGAGTTCTCTTTTGGACCTTCTTTGGTGTCACCAACAACCGATGACGAGATACTGTCCACTTATTAAATTGATTTCTGTTTAAATTTATGGCACAATAAAATCTTGAACACAACTCGTATCTCCGAACCCTGGCCTATCAGCCAATATCTTGTGGGAGTTCTGCTGCATTCTAAAAGTAATCGCATATGACTTTGGGGTCATTCAAGTATTACGTCAGCATCGGGGGGGGGGGGTTTCGGATTTGCTGACTTTTGATGAAGACAAGGGGGAGAGGGGTTTCAAGGTTTCTTACGCCATCAACCACCCCTGTTTGAAGATATGAAATATTCTAAGCTGCTGACGGGAGGGGGGGGGGGTCAAAAATGGCTGAAAATCTGTTTACATAATACTTGAATGGCCCCTTTCACCCGTAGCATCTTTAGAATGTCCCAGGGTCACAAGGGAACAGGAACGTCATTTCAACTTTTTCCGGGAGGGGGAAGAGGCAAAGCACATGTACTCAATGTATGCATATATATATATATATTTGTATATATATACCACTTTTAGTGTATTTTCAAAAGCCGGGGGGGGGGGGCTGCTGCAAGGGAATCATATGGCTCGAGTCAAGAATCGGTGGTACAGACAACTGCAATGCCACGGACCCCGCAATTGCATATTGGTCGTCGGCCGAAGTTAGTTTCCTGCGAAATTCTCAAAGGGATTCTTTTTAGGCGCGTGTACAGTTACAGCACCATCTATAGCAGAAGACCTCAGCGCGAAGCTTTGACGTCACTGAAGAAGTCCATTTCACCTGCAGCCATTGGATATAGCAGGCCGACGCATGATACATCTTTACTTTTCTTGTTGTAGTACATCCAATGATTATAAGGTGAAATGGACTTCTTTAGTGACGTCACAAGCTTCGCGCGGAGACTTTCTGCTATAGATTGTGTTGACAGTTAAGAAGTAGAAGCGTCATAAAGGATGCTCAGACCGAATATCTGTGATTTTCCGTAGAAACCTGGAGAGTTAATCTTTCATGTTGCATGTATGCTAGCGGAATAAGCATATTATGGCATGTTTTGTTTTTTTACACCATTCAAAACCTGCATATTTACTTTTATCAAATTGCTAAAGAGGAAACATGCTCACCGAATCCCTGGTATGGACGCAGCAGCATGCAGGTCCGAACATCGTCTAGGTCGCACTCACGAAATCCATTCCCGAAAGTGACGAGTGTGTTACCACCCACATTAAAACGACAGCGATTCCTTAAAATATTTAGTGCTACAAAACAAACACATAAAACGTATATTACTCCCAATAGGCAAACATCGCCGAAATTATACTTGGCCGTCAATTGCCAGAGGTCGGCCATGTGCCTTTTCAGAAAGAAAGACGACCGAGCAGTTTGCCGAATGGTCAAGCCAGACAGGACTCGTAAAAAATTTGTTGGAAAGTTTTATAGGACATTATAAGGAGGAGAGGATGGGGGGGGGGGGTGGAAATATTTAGAGGGTGATGTCATTCTTTCTTCCCCCTCTTCTCCAAACGACCACGTAGGACTCACCAACGTGGAATCGGTGACTCACGGTCAGTTGATATCGATTAGACAGAGCCCGTTTCTAAGGATACAAAGAGTGCGAAAGAGATCGTTTGTTCATCTGTAAATGGACGCGAAGATTGTAATAAAAGTAATGAATCATTGAACGTTAATATTATGGACAAAAATATTTTTTTCCACAACAGCTGTGATATGATAGTGAAAAAAAATTTAAAACTGCCTTTTAAATTCCAACAAATGCGACCGTGGCAGTTTTTCAAACTGCATTTTTACAACTGTGACCATAACCATGCTTTAAAACTGCCCTTTTATAAAAAAACTGTAACCGTAACAATGTCAAAACGTTAATGTTTTAAAACTGCTTTGCCTTTTAAAAAAACCTGTGAACGTAACAATATCAATGTTTTTAAACTGCCTTTTTACATCAAATATGACCGCAACAATATTTTCAAACTGCCTTTCTACATCAAATATGACCGCAACAATGTTTTCAAACTGCCTTTTTTACATCAAATATGACTGCAACAATGTTTTCAAACTGACTTTTTTACTACAAATTGAGACGGTAACGATTTTCAAACTGCACTTCTACATCGATTGTTACCGTATTTCAATTTTTTTCAAACTGTCATTTAACAACAATTGTGACCCTAACAGTTTTTAAAATTGCATTTTTGCAACTGTGACCATACCAATATCTTGAAACTGTCTTTTTCCAACAGATGCGACCGTAACATTGTTTTCCAACTGTCTTTTTACCACAAATGTTACAGTAACAATGTTTATTATGATTTGCGAGGGATTAGTCTGGTCTTAAACAAACAAACAGAAACATAGTTTTCAAACTCCACTTCTCAACTGTAACCATAACAATGTTTCCAAACTACCTTCCCTGCAAGAGAACTACTGCATTCCATGTTTTAAAAAACCATTTTCTTCACAATACTGCCTGAAATGCTGTTAAAAAAACTATCCTCTTAACAAGATGAACAGCAATGGCATTTTTAAACTACCCACTTCATAACAATAATGTCTATAACTGGGGTGCACCACATCTTCGGTCTTTGAACCGAATATGCGATGCAGCTACGGATCGCGAGGCACAATCAAGTATACTTAAATTGTGTAGGGTATACTAATAATACTAATATTGTGTGGAATGATCCATTTTTTTTTAGGTACAACCTTTCGCAGGCAGGAGGCCTCTAGTTCCATAACAATGCTTGCAAACTTAGTAGGAACGCTTCTTTTTTGAGTGAAAGGGTTGTTCTCTATCCTCCAAAAGTAATCATTCCATAATAACGTGCAATAGAGCTGTATCAAGTGTCTGACATATTCGGGTTAAAACACACACACAGTGGAAATACCGAAAAAAAAATATACGCATTTTGTAGACCATAACTAAACAAACACCGGTAAAAGTGAAATAAATAATCGGCCATCTTGTACATCAACTCTCATCGAACTCCTCCCACTTTCATCCAGTGCTTGACCTCAATAAACAGAGCGATTCAACACCCATACGAACACGCAAAGCACACGTTTATATATCTATAGGAATTACATACAATGGGCCTCGAGAAGCCCAGCTGAGATCGCAAACAAAAGCCCACAATTAGAGAAATAATAAAAAAAAAGGGCTCACGAAAGTATGACCTGATGCCAGAGATTCGAAAGTGTAAGTTAAGCAATACCGCCAGTGTTAAGGTGGAAAGAGAGAGAAAAAAAACCACAAGGAGTGACATGAAGTAATAATAACCATTGTAATTATAATCACTATCGATAATAACAACGGAAAAAAAAAACCCATTTAGGCAGACAATGGCGGGAAAACAGTATTTATACAAGAACTTCATTTGTAATTAAGGCAATTGATATTTGAAAAAAAACATGTAATTCAGGAAAAACTCGTGTCAATGGTGATGATAATGGCATAGAAATTAGGAAAGTGCGTGGGTTCTGAAGCGTGGTGGCGTCTCTTCCGTGTATGTGTGTGTGTGCATGCCTTATTCCCACTCTAATAAGATTTCTTTCGAGTGCCTCCTCCACTCAGCCAAAGAGGCTCGCTCTACTTGAAGAAGAGTTTACCAAAAATAGAAAACGTTTTTATACAGAAGCTTTCACTCCCTTGGGGTGAAAAAAAAAAAATTATAGCGTCAATAATGTTTACTTACTCAATAATTCACGCACTTCCGAAACCGTCTTGTAGTCGAGTGTTTAAGCCGCTGTGCGGTCGCGTGGTTCAGAGTGACGGACTCGCATAGCGAGGACCCCGGGTTCAAGTCCCACCGGCGGCACAGTCGGTGGGGGACCAGTTCGCGCATTGGCCAATTTCGTTGTCAATTCATAGCTGCCAACTTTTGAAAATGAAAATTCGGGAGATTTTCGCGCACACCCGTATTTTATGCTAAAACGACTCCCTAATAAATACAATAGGGATTTTTCCAAATAAAATAGGGATTTTCCAAACATAAAAGTTGAAGCGTAGGGAATAAAATCCCTACTCAAAAACTGAAGTCAAATTAAAATAGGGATTTTACACACATGGAAGTTAAACCCTTGGGAATAAAATTCCTACGCAAAAAACAAGTGAAATTGGAGGTCAAAACTTCAATGATGTAAAAATAAATATTGTGTTCAATCAGAAACGCTGTGAACAAACATTCTGCGCGAATGACCCCAAAATCATCGGAAGATGAAGGAAAACACCGTCAATTTTTGAAGAACACTGACTTTTTGTGACACTTGCTTGATGTTTTTTTTTCACTTCACGACTGATGATGGCGGTCTTTCCATGACCGATGTTTATGTCCGTAACACAACTTGTACAAAAAGGAAAAGTCAGCCCTGTTCTGGAACGTTTGATGAAAGGAAATTCATCGGAATAAGTATCTTTAAAATTGATTAAATATGTTTTTGCTCATCATTATTCATGCTTTGTTATATCGCACGTACGTAACTTAAACAAAAGAAATTTTGACCACATGTGCATCACCATAATCTTCAATTATTATCCAGGACTATTGGCTGCTAAGCCATTTCCCTGCACGATAAGACAAACAACTTTCTTGTTACCATCAGAGGGTTTGTAAAACTTCCTTAAAAAGGGAATTTCCCCATTTACGACGTGTGACGTCATTTCGAAAGGGAAAAAAAAAGAGGCTTCAGGCCCCACAAGAAATTCCTTAGGGATTGTTTTCATAAGCGGGGATTTTTTTAATGAAGTAGGGAATTTTTAGGGACAATTAGGGATTTTTGTGATTTTCGTAAAAATTCGGGAGATTTAAGAACTTTTCGGGAGATCGAGCGATGAAGATAAAATTCGGGAGATTCCCGAAAAATTCGGGAGACTTGGCAGCTATGTAAATTGATGCTACCAATGCCCGGATTTCGGTCTTCGACCAGACAGTTCGCGAAGTGGTAGGATATTCCTGGGCAAAATACATAATTCGGGGGGTCATTGCCAAGTTGGTGTATTTTTTCGCGATAATTATGCCCACGTTAGGCTACCGCAGTCACGATGCGGTAATTATTTCTTTTCTCCAAAAATTTTACAAAAAAAACTGTCTATACATATTACTATTTTTGTAGTTTTTTCTCTCAAATTTCTCTTTCTTTTCACTCGCCACATGGAGCTAATTCAACACAGTTACTTATATAAACATGTATCGCATGTTGGCAATGAAAAAATAGATTTGGCGCCTACCGGATCGTATTACATCAGCGCACCGAACTTTGGCCAGGAGTCTCCAGCCACTTCACGAATTGGCAGGCTAAAGCATGAATCATTTCCGAAAAATCCGGCTTCCAAATCTTTGGTAATGGCATGCCACTTCGCGAATTGGCCGCACTTTGTGCTTTGGCAGTAACAAATATACGGAATGGTACCGTGCGATGGACGGTGACAGCAATCAGCTATTGGCTCTTCAAATTAGCAAGTGGAGAGAGCGCAACACAAAATCAGTGGTTATTTTGCTTCCACGCAGCACCCTTTATTGACAAAAACTTGAACTATTTCTTTTCCACAAAAGGAAAAAATTCCCTTTTAGAAGAGAATAACTTTATCGCAAAACGCATTCACATTTTCTAATTCCTTCAATTTTTATGAATTTTCAAACCATTTCTGAATTTTTTGGACACCCTGTATTAAAAAAAAATATTCAGTGGGGAGAAGCCTAAAACACTTTTTTTTTTCCAACTTTACCGTAGATAAAGAAGAGTTAAAAGCAAATCATGAGTAATAATCACATTCGGCCATAATCAAGTTATGAATATGCTCCAGCAGGATCATAATGAAGTTATGAGGACATTTCTGTACATGAAGATATAAAAAATATTTCCCGACGAGACAATTTCTACCTTCGTGAGGAAAAACGAGAAAATATTTTGGAGAAGTAACGGAGTACATGAAAGTACTACTTCAATCGAAAGCATCAGTAAAATTATTTTGATTAAAAACATTTTATCTTCCAGTTAATATTGCTGAAGAAAAGATTTCCGAAAGCATTGTTAGAGCCCTATTATTGTTGGGAAAAAACTTGACACATTATTATGAGCAAAAGTGATTTTGGGAAAGAATAGTTTGTCAGCATTCTTACAGACAGTATTAGTGAAGTATTTTAAAAATAACATACGGGAAATACATAAACTTTGAGAGAGTTTAAATATCACATGCAATTCCCTTTCGTGGAGAAAGGCTGCTTTGAAACATTGTTGCAGACAGTGATGTTGTGGAAATTAAAGTTGGAAACCATTGTTACTGGCTCAATTTTTACCTGCATCAGTTTCAGGGGAAGCAAAAATATGGAAAAGATTAGAAAATGGCGCAATTCATCTAAAAAGACAATATCAACAAGCATTATTATAGGCGGTATTGTGGTGGAAGTAGTTTCCAAGCATTGCTACAAACGTTGTTGTTGTTAAGATAAGCATTATTGAAAATTCTGTTGTGGAAAGAATAGTTAGCAAGAATTGTTACAAGTTGATTTGTTGCGTGAAGGTAGTAATTTGGAAAATTTTTTACATGCGGTATTGTTATGTCAAGAGTAAATGGCAAACATTGTTACAGGCGGTTTTTTCCATGTAGAAATTAGCAAACATCGCTCAAGCAATATTGTGCGTGAAGACAGTGATTAGTTACTACAGACAGTATTGTTATATGAATAGAGTAATTTGCAAACACTGCCGCATGCGGCAGTATTGTTACATGAAGAACGTAGTTGGCAAGCATTCATACAGGCAGTATTGTTGAGCGAGGATAGTTTGAAAACATTGACATGCAAAGAAAATCGCTTTTCACATCCAAAATTCTTGCTGAATAAACAGCTAGAAAACATCACTACGGGCAGCATCGTTATGAAAGAGGGGGTGCCAAACCATTATATCACCACATTACATGCACGTTTGCTAGGGAGAAAACAGTCTACAAACCGTTGTTGGGGGGTGGGGGTCAGAATTGATGCGAAAAGGTGAACCGAAACATAATTGGAGACAGTGAATGGTTTTGAAGAGAATTTATAAAAATTATTGTGCCGTTACATTGATTGTAATTTTGTAAGCATTGTTATATCCCGTCATACGGAAAAGGTTTTTTGAAAATTGTGGGTTACATTAGTGAGATTTTTACTGAAAAAATTGTTCTTTACAAGTTTGTTTTTTTTTTTTGGGGGGGGGGACAGGAAATGAGACTTGAGAAATATCTGCAACGTATTACAATTCGAGACAGACATAGTCAAGAAAATGTCGAATAACACTGATTCATTTAATCTGAAATAAAATAAAATTACTGATCATTATTATTCTTTGAACAGAAAAATACTTACTGTTTTTCTCATAGAAAAGCCGATTAAAAATAAAGTTAAGATAATTGTTTTCGGAATAACTAACGATGACTTCAATACAAATACACGTTATTGTTTTTTTTTAAATATTGTTCACATTCTCATTATAATCGGTTCATGATAAATCAAAATTAGTAGGAATAAGTTTAAATAAAAATTTTAAAATACGAAGGCTCACAACCTCTAACTGATGCAAAGCACCTTACTTACATTAAAAATACGAAGGCAAAATATATATATATAATATATATATTTCTCAGCTTAATTGCTGTACGAATGCCATTCAACGTAATTATGGCGAAATCAATCATTAAAAGAATAATAAATTTTTGCTCACATGCATTTATTTTTCACGGAAGAAAAATAGTTTTCAAAATTTAATGAGGACGTGGAGCTCTATACAACACGCATTCAGGTCGGAAGTTATTTTATATATATATATATAATATTTATATTATTATAACAATTAAAAATCATACAATAATTTATAAAAAATAATAAAATTCCTATAGACACATAATAGCATAATAGGATCCTCGAATCTCGACTAACGAGAAAAATCCCCCGATACATTGTTTTTTTAATTAACTCAAAATAATTTGATTTTGCTGAAATTTAATGATTTCAAGATATCAAAACAATCATTCACTTTTTTTTAAATCTTTATTTTTAGATCGGTTTAAATAATTTATAAGTTCTTTTTTCAGTATATCAAGGTCCAATATAATTTTTTTTTTAATTTATGAGAATATATTTTTCTTCACGTTTGTATTGTCTAGCGAGAGAGAGAGAGAGAGAAAAAAAATTGACATGACAGCAATATTTCGTCTTTATAAAAAATCTAATTGGTCGCATTCGTTCGACGAATACGCAAATCAAGAACTAAATTTATGAGATACTGACAATGGCTCATTACTTTCCACGCTGTTGTTTCAATAAGCTGTTACCACACGACTTTTGATTCATTGCGGAGGGTATTAAAAGAACCACTGAGGTATACCATAGTTCAGGGGTCGCAAACTGGCAGTCCGTGAACGTATCTTATACAGCCCGCAGTAACTTGAAGTTTCTAAACTCTAATGAGCACTTCTGATACTTCTTAATCAATTATTAGTTATAATTATTTGATAATTATGATTAATAACAAACTAATAACCCATCATAATCGCGTTATTGTTTGGTGCTGATTGCTGATTAAGTAATTAATTACAAACGTATTTAATTAACTATCCTATTTATATGTATATAATAACAAACATTATCTAATTAATAAATTAGTTAATTTAATCAGTAAAAACCCGGTAAAATGGGTGAATAAACGGTAAAACCTATTTTTAATGAATCAATTAACCATCATGAACGTGCTAGTTTCTGATGAAAAATTGTAATCTTACTATCTAGTAATTGAGGTTGTCAGAATAAAAGGTATGCAAGCGACAAAATTTGCTAAATTGAGTTAACTGCTTAAAAAAATGTTTCTTTACCCGACATCTGACCACCGGCAGACGGACAGACCCATTCTATATACTACGGTTGCTTGCAAACCCAATGAAAAGGAGGATTGTTTCCAGTTTCAATGTAAAGAAGCTTTTTCCACACATCATCATCATAATAAGGATAATAATGTAAGAAAAATAGCAAAAACGAAATTAGAACTCATTACTGTCCTTTTACTTAGAAAGATATGAATGAGCTGCCAAAATATTTCACTCAACATCACAGAATTCATAAACATTCTCACAACTGAAATGACTAAGTGTTTTATTTCCAGATTCTTAAGGTCCTACTTTAGCCCATTACCTATTTAAATTCTTTATGTTATGGGAAATTTAGCTTGGGTAAAAGTAACAATTACTTGAACCCAAACTTCAATAGTTTGCATCTGTATGTCGGAGAAGGGGGGGGGGGTAAAGGTCTCGAGGTCCATTCTCGTCACCACTGGGATAATGCTATTAATTTGTAGTACTTCCGTTATATTGCACATGTATGCAGGACACTAGGTCCTATTTCAATAAATAACACTTTATAACTAATATTCCCTTTATAAAGCAAGCGAGCTTCAAAGAAGGACATACAAAAAAAAAAATTGATGCCAAAAAAAGAGGGGGCTCCCCCATACATGACTATTCTTATAGATCCGCTGGAAGGACACCCTAGTACCTTGGGGTCGCAGAGTGAATGTTCCTAGTTTTATGTTTATTTAATTTTATGTATTTGTGTATTTTTGCTCTATGTTACTGTTTTCGTCTGTTTTGTACTCGTACTAATAAAAAGAAAAAAAAAATCCACGTTTCTAAGTGCAATATTCACTGAGATATTCGAATTACGGTGAAAAGAGCTTTGAATGCGGGTAAAACTGTTTTCCCGCAATAAACGTTATTTTTTTCCCAATTTTGTAATTTAAATATCTCAGTGAATATTGCACTTAGAAACGTGGATTTTTTTTAGTTGGCTTCAGGGCTAGCAGGGCAACAACATTCTAACTGGGGTTTTGGGCACACAGGGACGGTATGAAAAGTTGTTTTTTTAATTTTAAAAAGTATACAATCCCTTGCAACATGAAAGACACATCTGAGTACTACACGTTATTTGGATACTTTTTCTAATGGGAAATATGCCTCTAGGAGCAACGGTTCACCAGTAAAATGCCATACGCCCTGTTACCTATGCACTCTTTGTATAAACAGTACGATTAAAATTCTTGGTTTTAAAAAAAAACTAAAAACATATCACAAAAGTAGTAAAAATTAGGTTATCTGCATAATTAATGCTTTTAAATCTATCCTTTGCTAAGAAATGTAAAAAAAAAAATGTTCACTTTCTTGGGCCCAAGTAACCCCCAAGTTACGGTGCACGAAAAAAAAAAAAATTACTGATACCGTCCTCGAAAATTTATGGCTCTCGAATTCCATAAAAACAGTGGGAAGGGGGGAATCTGACAACAAGAGTTCAAAAAAAAACAAAGTCGAACAATACAAGTAAACAATAGTAAATATCAGCTGAGACGAGGGAGGTCTGACAGAAAGTGGCTGTTCGCTCCACTTTCAAACTACAGGTCCTTCAAAGTGAAAGTGGAACAATTGAAACGTTTTATTACAGCTGGGGAAAGAGGTGGAAAAAAAAACTGAATAATAAAAGATTTTTAAAAAAAAAAAATTATTTTGGCAACACCTAAAAATCGTAAATCATAGAAAAATTTCAGAAAAATGTAAACATAAAGAAAAGTAAAAAAAGGGTGAAACAAAAATGAGGTAACAGGATGACGTTTAGGACATGGAAGGCAGAAAAGTAGGCTCTTGTAATGATTGCGGCGGTTTTACGTGCGTTGGAAATGAAAGTGAGGTTTAATCTTTTTATTATTATTATTATCATTTTATGTAAAAGCACAAAAGATTTCCCATATGCCAACAGCGCCAGCAACATAAATATCGTAGAAGTGTCCGGTGGCAGGCAGCGCGCGTTCACGGAGATCCGAGCAAAGCACGACACCGTATCACCTGCCGCTGACTCAAATAGTCGCGCGTTATTGCTTATGCGTTTGAAAAGGTCTTCCTCTCAAGGTCTTCTCCATGATCAAGGAGGGAGGGGGGGGGGGTCCCAAGCTCTAAAATACCCAATAAGTGTTTCATTCTAGAACAATTATTAAATAGAATAAAAATCCTCATGACCGACATTTCAACATTGTCGAATCAGGGACATTATCTATTCGTTTAGACTGGTTGCCAATCGTAACTTACTTGCTACAAAAAAATTCAAGTGCAAAATACTGTTATTGCACAATGTATAAGGGGGTACGAAAGCTTATTTATACCAATACAAAGCTTTTACAAGGCTTTCTAGGAGCACGCACACCTACACGCATTTCTAGCGACAAATAAGCTTTCCCCCCCCCACACACACACACACTTGAAGTGTCAAACAAACCTCCTACGCGTTTCTGCGGATAACAAGTCTCATACATCTGTCTGGGGGGGGGGGGGGATCCCAAATGAATTTCTAGGTGGTAAGAAAATCCCCAACGAATTTCTAGTGGTATGCCAACTACGTACATGTATATCTATAAATATGCAAGCTTAGTACTCTTATCCACGCATAGGCAAGCTACCTATGCATTTCAAGGAATACACTACTCAAATGCATGTCTAGGAATAGGCTAGCTTCGAATGCAAATTTATAGGAATACATCGCGCTAGCTCCGTATGCATGCCTGGGAATACGCTAGCTCCAAATGTATGTATAGGAAAACACAAGATTCGCAAGCATGTTTATTGGAAGGCACAAGCTACCTGCGCATTTCCAATGATACGCCAGTTTTATTCGTGTGTCAACGGAAGGTTGCGAATCTCTGGTCATGCATACGAAGCTTTAGCATCCTTAGACCCAAGCTTTTTACGCATGACTAAATATCATGTCTATGTCTCAAGCTTCGTATTCATCACAAGGATTACGCAAGTTTCGAACGCGGGCCTATAGGGTATAGGTAAACTGATCTACCTACAACATTCCAAGAAATATGCTAAGCTAGCTCGTATGCAAGTCTAGGGATATGGAAGTTTTGCATGCCAGTAGGGAGTTCATCCCCCCACGCATTTCAAATAATTCGCTACGAAGGCTTCGAACGCATGTCTAGGAACACACAAGCTTCGCCTTCAAACGCATGTCAACAGCTAGTCAAGCCACTAGCGCATTTCAAGTAGTACGCTACGCACGTCACTTAATTATTTCCAAGGGGGTATTTTTAGCATGGAAGTTCGGGACGAGTGACACAGACTAGACAAGTAATGCTAATGTCTCAAGTGCACGTTCGTGTCATTGACATCTACGTAAATTCGATACATAATTGATAAAATAAATGATGCTATTATATATTACTAACAAAGTAATGTGCTTTATTGCCGTTCGTTACAAGCCCAGACGTGCACCAAAAAACGTCTAATAACCACAAAGATTACGCATATTTCTACTGATGTAAGAAATGGATAGAGTCTATGCTAAAATGAAATTTATGGGAGGGGGGGGGGAGATACTTTAACCCAGCACATTCGTAGTCTGGAATCTGTGTGGTATTCGAGAAATAATAACAAAAACTAAATACTATAGCGTTATAAACTACCCGATTCGGCATACGCCATTGCTTTGTGAATACGTGAGGGAGGAAAAAAATACCAGAGTTGGAGGCCACAATCCGCCAACATTCAATACCACGGCAGCCTTGACGAATCGCGAAAAGACCGCAAAGAGGAAGAACCAACAATGCTGCATATAACAACTACAATAACAAAAACAGAACTAACAGTGTATTATCATAACTATTCCGAAAATGCCCATAGCGAGAACCGGAATGAATACATACATAAATAAATATATGACGATGTAGAAACAGAAATGGCAAAAATTGTGGAAAACGGTTATTGTTTTTCCGTTGAATTTTCCTCAGACAACCATCAGATGTTGCAATGCTGCTACCTGGGGTCGTGAATATGAATGCCATCTAATGTGTGATGAAAAACTCCTTCGCAAGTATCGGTGCACATAAAAAAATTTAACATCGACTTCTTTTGCTCGGACAACCCTGCTCACTTCAAGGGTGTACAGTACACTGGACCAATTCATGGGGTGGGGCGCATCAGCTGGGAAAATTCACCGACAACAGTTAGTCATCAGTGAATGTGTGAGCGAGTGAGAAAAAGAGTTGGTGAATGTGAGCTAGTGAGTGACTCAATAAGGGAGCGAATGAGTAACTTTATGAATCACTAACGACCGAGTGACCGTATGAATGACCGACTTTATAAGTGAGCGAATGTAACTTCATGAGCGACTAATCACGTTAGTGAACGTATGAGTGACCAAGTGAGTGAGTGACAGTGAGAGAGATTGAGTAAGTGACCGTATTAGTGTACCGTTGAATGGGAGAGACATTGAGCGAGTGAGTGGCCGAGTGAATAAGCGATTGAGTGAGTGACCATGAGTGACTCGCTCACCGGTTTACTATCATTTGCTCAGTAACTTCTTCACTCACTAGCTCATTCGCCCACCTGCTCATTCACTCACATGCTCACTCAGTTGTTCGCTCACTAGCTCTCTGACTCAATCACTCACTCACTCACTATGCCACTTTATCGATGAATTGTTTGTGGGTAAAATTTCCTGCAGTGAATCATCGTGTGTCGGTGAATTTTTCTTGCGGTGAACTGAGTGGAAGTGAATTGTTGGCGATGAATTTCCTGCACACGCTGATTAAGAATAACTGACCAAAACAATCAAGATTACCAAAAATGAAGTCTGAGAACTTTTTATACAGACAGTGCAGACAGTGTTTCTCAGAGTTCCCTTCGAGGGAAAAAAAATACCTCAACATTCCACATAAAAAAAAAATGGTGCCAAAATTAAAGAAACACGCCACGTTTACAACTTCAACACGTCTTAAGCAATAGCTACGGTCAGTATTGATCCAAAAAACAGAAAAAGCTGGTGCACCCAAATACAAACCTCACATAACGAGCTTGAAAGGGGTATGAGAAGAGAAATAAAACAACCCTCTTCCTCAGGTACGTAACTTGGAAGATCCCGAAAGTCCTTGAATTGAATTTAGTAACCACATAATAATCCATAACGGCTAACGGACCACATCGCTTCCTGTGGAGAGTGAAAAAAAGAAATATAAAAAAAAATTTCTCCCTCTCTTCTCTTCGGCCAGGCCATTCCTCACGTTATATCAGGGCTGGGCCCAAGGTCTCTAACATACACCGACACAAAACCGCCATCCAGGGCAAAAACAAAAAAAAATCCCAACACAGAGCACAGACCCATAAATTTGTCCCGGGTGTGCTTATTTTCAGATTTTATTCTATTTCTCGGAACCGAAACCGACGAGGAGGCACGCGCGCAAACGTGTGCCGCCGAGAACCGGAAGAAGGCGGTAATCGACATAAAAGGCGTTAAAAGGACACGAGCACGCTTCCCTCCACATGAGCATGCATACAATTGGTTTTTTTCCCTTTCTTTCCTATGTCTGTTTCCCCGCAGTGGTATTATTCACCTTTCGCACAGTGTGCGGTAGTAATTTCCTGAGTTGTACTAAAATCATTCGAATGCTCAATCAATATTGGATGGAAATTAATCAAAAATTCATAATGGCTGTTAAGAGAGACCAGGGACCCAATTCCAAACCGATTTAACCATATATAAGGGGCCGTTCAAGTACTGCGTAAGCAAATTTTTAGCCATTTTTGACCCCCCCCCCCCAGTCAGCAAAATTTCGTCATCATCTCTGCCCCTCTGAATCCTAACTCATATTTTCATAAAGGGTGGTTGATGACGTAAGCATTATCCAAACACCCCCCCTCCCCCTTGTCATCAAAAGTCAGCAAATCGGAAACACCCCCCCCCCCCCACATCGATGATGACGTAATACTTGAACAGCCCTAAGTGGTTCTTCACCAAACCACCCTTAGGGGCAGTGTTATCCGAAAATATAATCTTGAAGGGTAATTACACTCCTGCCCAAAATTTTAAGAGGTATTTGTGTTTTTTTTCTCAGCGAGAAATAACTACTAAAAAAATCATCTGAAATTTGAAGGAGCATTTTCACTCCTGAACAAAATATGTACGAGTAAAACTGAATTTGGATACGTGAATAACGCATCTAGATGCGTATTGGCAGACACTGCAATGCTTGGTTTGATTTTCAAAAAGGTCTCTTCACGTTCTCCTAAAGTCATTCTTCCGCTTTTTCGAGGCTTAGTTCGTCCTGGACTGGAGTATGCTGCAAGGTTTTGGAGACCGGACCTGCAGAGAAGAGCTACGCGTGTCTTTATTGGCCCCGACTTCATTTTTTAAACATGTTTACATTGGATGAACCCAGGTGTCGGGGAGATCGAAGTGTTAAAAATTTTCAACGGGATGGATAGGATAGACCATGAACTTTTAGTACACCGCCAATCGACTGCTTTTACAAGGGGACACCAGTATCGATTGGTGAGGGACAATGCGAGGTTATGGTGTCGCAGGGAAATTTTTCTCTAATATGGTTGTTAATGAATGGAACAGCTTACCCCCGGAGGTAGTAAATTGTAACACAATTGACACGTTCAAAAAGAAATACGATAAACATGTTGGGGTAAATCGAGAAGCTATTTCCATACTTAGAATAAGACAACCATAAGTATTCTTTATGGGCATTGTATCATGTGTATATATTGTTTATAATTTTTGTGATTGTGTTTTTAATGTTATAATTCTTCAATAAAAATTGGTGACCAGTTTTTGAGACTGATGTGCCACACAAAAGAATATGGTGTAATATTACTAAATATTTTATAAGAGAGCAATAATATTAGTTTAATTATTAAGTTGGCTGTGCAATTTTAGCAGTTGTGTTGTAAAATAACGTTAGTAGAGCAAAATGTAGCCGTCGTTGGGTTTTTGAAATTATAATCGAAAAAAAAACATGGACCAGATTCTGGTTTTTCCTTTAGAATTATACTTACAAAAAAGGGACTACATTTTGCTTTTACTAACATTATTTTAAAGGGCACAAACAACTGTTATAATGAATAATAAATAACAATATAACTAAACTATATTGTTCTTTTATAAAATATTTGGTAATATTACACCATATTTTTTGTATGCGGCACGTCAATCGAAAACCGGTCACTAGTTTTAACCGAAGTATAACAGTCGCGTTTTTTACATGACAGGCAGCAGAAGCTCCAGCTCAAACATGTCTCTTACATGTTATAAAATAATACTGCACCAGCAGAATAATTTTGATAGCCCCGAATCAAACGTAGGGGGGGGGGGGCAGCCAAATTGTGGAATACTTTCATCAACTCTTAAATTATTTCTTTCATTAATCCTGAATTTTTAACATTTCTGGAATTATTTTTCCCATTAATTTTGGAATTATCCCTTTTATTAATTCAATTTTCATTAATTTCTTTCATTACACAAATATAAAAACCACAATAGACAAAATGCCAACGAGGTGGCTTTTTGAAACAATTTAATGAAGGAAACAATTTTGGAATTCTTTCTTTCATTAATTCTCAATTATTATTAATTTAGGATTACAGTCAAACCTCGTTAATGAGTCACTCTTGGGAGGGCAAAAATATGACTTAGTAAGCGGAGTGACTCGTTACACGGAGTAAGCCATAGCTGTGCCAATTCCTACCTGAGGACAATTGGGACTTCGAAAAAGTGACCCAGTAAACGGAGTGACATGTTAACCGGGTGACGCACTAACGAGGTTTGACTGTATTTCTTTCAATTCTGAATTTTCATAGGTGCCAATACAGTCAAACCTCGTTAATGAGTTACTCTTGGAAGAGCAAAAATATGACTTAGTAAGCGGGGTGACTCGTTAAACGGAGTAAGCCATAGCTGTGCAAATTCATACCTGAGGACAATTGGGACTTCCAAAAAGTGACGTGTTAACCGGATGACGCACTAACGAGGTTTGACAGTATATGTTTTTTTCAATCACTTTTCTTACTATTAATTCATGAAGTATAACTTTCATTAGTTTTCACATTATGTCCAAATTTTCATTAGTTCAAAATATTCTTCCGTTCTAAATTTTCATTAATTTTTGCATTAGTTTACATTGAAATAGTGTGTTTATTTTTTCCGCCTGGCAGTCAAGTGGTTAGGAAGCTGGACTCTGCGTTCAAATCCCGGTTCGGGGACATGGAGATATCTGCTAACAAATTCTCTGGACGGATCATGCTGATCCCTTGGGAATATGTAAGTATCACATTATTATTAATATATATATTTTTTCAGCATATCTATATATTTTGTAATATAGCATGAATTTTTGGATGTCCTCCCCCCCGAAACTGCTAAGACATTGATGGTCTTGAAATTATTTTCGCACCGGGCCCCGCGATTGGTAAGAACAGTCCAATTCTTGACTGGTTTACTGGATATGTGAGAATACAGAAGTTTGAGAATCCCCACCCATGGATCATCTGACGTTTCATGTTTGACGAATCACAGTCATTTTTATAGCAATGAGGACTAATTACATAATGGCCTACTGCGTGTTTCAGTCTTTGTCAAAAAGCAACGGTGGAAATCTTTTCCACCGGACTTCACCCGTTACCGAGTTATGGCTTTCATGCCAAGTGACCTAAAGAAAGGTGACCAGTGAGGCCTGTTCCTCGCATGGGCAAACGGAGGGGGGGGGGCACATGCTCAGGGCACCAAAATCGGCTACCTTTTGCATTTTAGGCACAGGTCAAATGTCCCCTCCTTCCTATTCGTACGCATTTGTTTCCAAGAAGACTACTACTAAACACACATGCACTTTATCCATATTCATCTGCGGAACTTTTAACGAATTGGTACATATTGGAATGTGCAATTGTGCATGTAGCCTACGTGTTGTGAAGTTTGCTTCTGTGTAATGCTTATTATAGTTCTGCCATCTATTTTTCTAACTATGAGTAAAGTGTAATGATTTAGGATTTGTACCGTTATGGGCCTTGCCTCAAAGAAGACTACATTGGGCTCAAAAGTTCGTAATTTGTCCAGGGCCAGAAATTATGGGAAGCATTCTCTGGTGACCAGACATCCGGTTTGAAACACGTGATTTGGACTCGCTTCTCAGGAGGTTGGCTAAAATGGTTCCGTCTTAAGCCAGGGACACACCCGTGTCAAATCTGGCCCAATAGTCGTTCACAAATATTTTGCTTCAATTATTTGCCCTCCCTTGATGCTGAAACGAAGCATCAGCATAGGATGGCTACACATTGGCCCAGTCTGGCTCAATGTTCCTTGGAGAATATTTGCCGAAAACAGGAATAGAACTGATTTCTCAGAACTCTCCCCATGTTGTGACTGCTGGCGTTCTGAGATCAATACGTGTCACCAGACGGATTGGAAGAAGGAAGGCGGCACCTTCTGACGGGCTAGAAGGTGCTGTTAGTTCTGTTTAAGCAGCCTTCCAATATTCCAAGATTCCAGCATTTGACAATCATCGCCAATGGTGGCGCGGCCACACTACTTGTCCAAGACCAACCTCAGAACATATTGGACCAGGCTTGACACGAGTGTGGTCTTGGCTTTAGTGAATGACTATTGGACTAAAATGGACATGAGTGTGGGCGTAGCTTCAAATGCAGGCCCGTTAACTGGACTGTATCCACGTCAAGATGACATCAAACAGCTCGGGACACTTGCATGTGTGGATATGAAATAGCTATCCATCATGTCACGTCATCCACATAAAGTAATTTGTCATACGCATTTTTTTTTTTGGTCGAGTAAAAAAATTCAAAAACTCTTCAGCGACCTCCCGGGCAGCAGCAGCAGCGTAAATGCTAGATCTGAAGCAGTAGGAGTTGAAAAAGGCCACCGAAGCCGTTTCAGTCAATCTCATGCAATCATATCAGCATCTTATTCCCAAGCTAGGCGAAAAAGAAATGCTAAATAATAGGAAAGAATCAGCTGGGCTGTATGGTCGGCCCACACACAGAATGACACATTGGAGATATTTAATAGGCTTCATACTTTAACGAGTTTTATTCCTGATCCAACAGAGATAAGGCTTTTATGAACCTACGAACGTGTTATTGTAGAGACTGATAAGGGTAACGGAGCTTCCCCTCCCAACGTGGGTGTCGTGGATAGAAGAAGAAATAACAAATCACGTCTTCACAATGTCATTCAGTTTTTTTTCTTTTAATTTTACAGTTTTAAACATTACTCATGAAAATAGGCAATGCGACCAAAAACACTTTACACCGGATTAAAATACAATCACTACATATGTAGCACAATTATCGAAGACAGAGGAAAGCTTCATGTGAAAGCGTACTTCCAGCGGTAAATATTTCTTAAAGAGTAAACACCATGCGACCAGAGCTACATAGGGGGCACATCTAACCACTCGGTGTGGGGACTCCCTGCTGTAGCGATCTTTTTCTGTGGTCACGTCGCCGTTCCTGTCGTACTCTTGTGTCAGGAATATTACTGACAAGGCGAACCGGGTATCGAACTCGTGGCACTTACGGCGAGTACCTTATCGACCTGGGCTATCGCAACCCGCATTGCTTAGTTACGCAATTAAATTCTTGCATGTCCGAAAATGAAGAATATCAATGCAGATGTTGGGTATACACATGGCAGGCGTTACATAGAGGTGGGAGTAATGGATCGGTATTCCGCAAATGAAAGATGGGAACGCTGATGATGGACATACAGACAGACAAACATGACCGCTGACCATCTTGGGATGGTTTGCGCTCTTACCCAAAGGGATGGACGGTCTCGGAGAGCCTGATATCAGACTCGATTGTGGAGGGGGGGGGGGAATGAAAATGATGGACATACAGCGTTACATAGAAGATCATTGCTGCGTTGCGTATTTGGAATGTTGTCCCTTAAGTCCGCATATGAAGAATATCAGTGAAAATGATGGGTTCATATGTCAGAGCGTTATATGGAAGAGGGGTAATGAGTCTTATTCCGTAAATGAAAGATGGGAACGCAGATGATGGCCATGCATACGACCAGCGTTACATAGGTGAACATTACTGCGTTAGGCATTTGGATTATTGCAAGCCCGCATATGAAGAATATCAGTGCAACGACACAGTCCCGCTCCTTAATGGAGCAATGACTTCATGTCACGTCAATATAGCTTCAATCGTGTGCGATTGAAGAGAAAAAAATTCGCAGGTGATGGGTATCCACACAGCAGACGTCAGGGTACGAACATGGCACACGCTTGTTTCCGATTCTGCAAGTCCTCGACGTTGCTGATTGGTTTACATAGAGAGCATTACTCCGTCTATTCAATCAAGGTTAGATCTTTAACTTCATAATAGCATTCAACAATTTTGTGTCCGTGTAATTATGTAGAACGAATAAAAAATTGATATCGGTGTCGGGATCGTTGAAAATAATGATATTCGTACGACAGATTCTTATTTTGTTGCGATAACTAAACGGCAGCACCGTACACTTACCACAAAAAAGTCAATGCAGTATGCTCGTCTACGCGTATGTGACTCGCATATCTCAGGTAGTAGAAAGGAGCAATAGGGAGTGCAAAAAAGCATGCACACAACACAAACAAAATCGTAATAACTCGTTTCCCTTCTCTCAGGTGTGTGCGCGCGGATGCCTTTGCTGTAGTATCGAAGAATTTCATTCTCCCACAACCATCACCATTATCATCATCGTAATTCCCCCTACTGCGAAAGTCAGTTTTCCTGTGAGAAAAACGTCGCCATCCTTCTTAACTCCCCATCCATCCCTCTTACAATCCTCGCCAAAGCCATGTCTTCTTTTTAGTTCCTTTCATTTTCATTCATCTTTTATAATGTTTACCGTCCCATCGCAATTAGATAGTACGCATGTACGTGTTTGCTCTATTCCCCCAACGGAAAGGTGATGGTGAAGGTTAGATATTCCAGGAAGTAGAAACTAACCGATAGGTGCTTCGAAATGACTAATGATCCGATTGTAAAATGGGTTCGTTCATCGTTCGCAGCGCCACATCTCACACATAGGGCATTATTTTTTTTATTTATGTTTTCCACGCTTTCTGTAGATGGCCAGAACAATGGACGTATCAATCGTGCAGAGAACGTTCATTTTGAACGTCTCAACACTCTGCAATAACGATTTATATTGATACAAGGCTCCATTTTGACAAATGCCTGCTTTTATTCGATGCGAGAAAAGTTTCCTCCGGATACACAGAGTGGGTCTACTACATTAATGCACACCAACTCTGGTCATATATTGCCACACGGCAATTTCCAGTCAGTGGAGTTGGGTGAAAAATGAAGGTGCTATCTATCGGTGGTCGCCCTAGGCTCGGTAGGCAGAGAACTTGTTTCTGATGTTCTATGCCGGGATTCGAACCTTGGGGTTCGGGATTCGATGTTGATGGTAACCTTCATAGTGGAAGACGGAGTCATCATTACCATTGCCCCACTCTGGCACCTATACACGGTGTTCATAATACAGTAGAACCCCTCTTAAAAGACACCCCCCCCCCCCCCAAAATGCAGTCCTCTCTCTTTTACGGACGAATTTTTTTGGTCCACCAGTGTACGCAAAAGAGAGGTTTTACTGTATTATACCAGTGGAACTAAAAAAATTGTCCGTAAAAGGGGGGGGAGGTGACCGTTAATCAGGGGTTTGAAATTCATGCTTTCATCATGAAGGTGAAATTATTATTTGGCCGTTAAAAGAGGGGTGACCACATCTGAAGGGTGGGTATCGGTTACGAAGAGTTTTACTGTAGCTGTTTCCGAGTATGTTTTTTTTCTTTTCATTCTCGAGTGCAAAGCTCAAGATTGCAAAATGATTGAAGCAGTAAAAAAACCATGAAAGGGCATTGAAACTGCACCAAAAACGCTGGCGCAGGACGCAGTAAAAAAAGATCTTACTAGAGCGTGCTCTAACAGCTCGGTAGAGAACTTTCATAAATCTGCAGGAAGTCCTCGACCGAGCAGTTAGAGCACCACCCCTTCACCGATATCTTCTTTCTTTGACTGTGCGTCATGTGCCGGCGTTTATGCCTGCGATGGATGCAGGTTCAAACGGTACCTGATGCTACAGGTACCGTTCCAACGAAATTCATGATCATTCTGCAATGCATAACATAAAAGTAAGTGCCACTGTTTGATTTTTGCGAAATTTTGTCCGCGGTAGCTAAGCTAGAGAGCTAGCTTTTGTTTTCCTTCTCATTCTCGAGCGCATATTTGGAAATACCTATAACTTGAATTTGATTCGTATTAGTTGGATTTTTGCAGCCGCTAGGATCTCGTATATCAGCAAAGTTATATTATGACCATCTAGTACAATGAGATAGCCACTACTGAAACGCACATGCACCTCGTCCATATTCCTCTGCGGAACTTCCAACGAGTTGGCAAACGTTGGAATGTGCGTGTGTATGTGTAGCGAACCTGACGTGAAGTTTGTTTCTGTGTAGTGCTTGTTATGTGTAGTGCTACCATCTGCCATCAATTTTTCAAACTATGAGTGAACTGCAATGATTGAATAAATGTATCATTGTAGGCCTGTTGCTCTCTGTGGCGAGACTTTTTAACGAGGAGATCGGCTCGCATTCGCACGAGATAGCCACACTGAATAACTACGTACACACAATCCTTTAAGACCAGGTTTCACCGCTTCAGGTAACACTAGCCGGCTATAACGGCTGGTTTTCGATTGGGCTACGTTTGGTCAACTTACACAACCACTCTAGTTCCACGTCAGATTTTAATGTTCAGTGTACGCATTTTGTTTGTGAGCACGATTTTTTGTTTTTGTAATGTGATCATATCGGGACTCCAAGTTCCTGACAACAATAATTGACCGATAATATAATTGACGACAATAATTACGATGATCATATGCGTCGTTTGATTCAACGGGACAACTCCGTTTTTCTTTCGTAAGCAACATAACGGGTTTCAAAAATGTTAAAGTGTGCATTTTTTTTTTCAATTGTTCTCAAACTGGATGTTTTCCCCGTTTCAGCAAATACATATTTTTTTTAAAATTCAGAAATTGTGAAGAGTTGGAGTATAACTGAGTACAATATAACCTCTCGATAATGGACACCCATCGGACCAAAACTTTTGTCCGCTATTGGGGGAGGTACGATGTACAGTAGAACCTTGTTTATACGACTTTAACATTTATACGACGTTTGGCTTCGATCGCAATTGGTTCCTATATGTCACCGTGTGTAAAAGTGATACACTAGTGGTTATGCATAATATCAACCGTCTAGATATATATATATATATATATATATATACTAAGTTAGTTTGATTACATTTCACTACATTTATCACTTTTATCGGCTATTATGCATAATTCCCAAATAAGGTTGGAAATTCTGATAAAATATAAACATATATTTATGACCTCTCTTCTCTTCACTAAACCAATTAATTATTTTTACCCGTACATGATACATGCTCTGCACATATTTTGTAATAAAAATTAAATTAAAATAAGTGTGAAGAAGATAAAAACATTATCAGTCTTGTAATGTTGGCTTTTTTCCCACGCACCAACATGTGCAAACAAAACCAACATTACCATCCAAAATCAGCCTCCTGGACAGTAATTATGTTCAGTTAATCAAGTAAATTTAACTGACGATTATCATATTTACTAATACGAGCTTGAGATTATACATAATCACCGTTGAATATGATAAATTCACAAATTAGAGTTTAGAAAAAAAATTAGTTTGCCTAACAAATACAAATACAACGCCACAACAGGCAAAATGCCCAACGATGTGGCTGAGTGAAATACATTAAAGCCCTATTTCACGGGGTTGGGGATCAGAAAAGTGTCCCCTAACTGGAAGTGTCCGTTAAGGGAGGCTCCACTGTATCAATCGTCGTCCAGAATGCTTGCTTGGAAAATGAGAATTCTAGATAGCCCTCTGAACTTTCAACGTTTGCAGAGGTTGATTCGATTCCTGGACCGCAACCTACATCTACTCCACAATAAGACACGAGCTGCGGGATCACGGGGACGCAATTCGCGCTCGGAGGACCCGTCTTACGAGCCAACAAGAGAGATAACACGGTTACCTATTAAAAAGTATAATTTACGGCCAAGAATACATGCATCGGTTGTTTCACCGACATCTAATAATCGATACAATTTACGCCCAAGAAGACAAGTGTCAACTGTTTCATCCTTTTTCCGGCGGGTGCGAATGAAATGGAGATGCCGGACATATAGACGTCAATTTATATCTTATTACAGCTTGATTGCCGAGATTGTTATATTCTAGATTGGATAAACTCACTTCCAGATTCTATCACATACAAGACAAAAATTATCTTTGATTATTTATATAAGGACTATTACGATTACGGACTGATTATCTGTGGATGATGCTACATGATCACAATTTGTACGATTATTTATTCCAGATTATTTATTGTATATATGTATATCATTGTTATTTTCACATAAATTAATAAATTTCCGGATACACCCATCCCCCGGGAAAGCTTCGATATCTCTCTGAGATGGGAAGCGGGGTGTGTCCGGTCCTTCAATGTATCAATCGTCGACCTTATCAGCAGTTTGGGTTCCAGGGTCCTGCTGTGTTGGCCAGCAGCGTAACTTTGCTAGTTGTTCATTACGTAAAACGTTACGGAAATTTTGCGACAAAACCCTTTTTGACCCAAGAATTAACTTATTTGAATTTTCAAAATGTTTTGTTGCATTTTGACTCAAAAAATGCATTGAAAACAAAAATTTAAATGCATTGAAAACAAAAATTTAAATGCATTGAAAACAAAAATTTAAATGCATTGAAAACAAAAATTTAAATGCATTGAAAACAAAAATTTAAATGCATTGAAAACATTAAAATTTTGCTGGCATTTATGTTTTCAATAAATGACAGCAAAAATTTAATTTGCAATTTCGTTTTTCAAATTTTCAATTTTTTTTGAAAAAATAATTCACTTCGTTCAAATTTTTTAAGCCAAGATGATGCAGGATATATTTACATACGCACACAATTTATTCCAGGATTTTATTGCTAAATTTTATGTAATGAATCACTTTTCTCGGAGGCATTTTCTCCTGGATGCCAGATTTTAAAAAAAAACCCAAAAGATCAAGTCCGCCTTCTGATGAAAGTCCCAAAAGTTCATATGCGCAAAATTTCCAACTTTAGGTCAGAGCGGCTTCTGAGGTCAAAATGAAAAAATTCTGCAGTGAGAAAAACCGTGTGAATGCAAGCCGATCTCCCCGTTAAAAAGTCTCGCCACAGAGAACAACAGGCGTACAACAGTAAAATCTTCAATCATTACACTTCACTCATATTTCTAAACATAGGAGACAGATGGTAGCACTATAACAAACATTACACAGAAACAAGCTTCACATTCGGTTCACTATACATACACGCACATTCCAACATGTACCAATTCGTTAGAAGTACCGCAGAGGAATATTGATGAGGTGCATGTATGGTTTAGTAGTAGTAGTGAGAAAAACCAGCCAACACATTTATGGCACTACGATCTGAAAGGGTTACAGAAACAGCTAGTCGGTATATTGCCCATTGTGGAGAGGGGAGTTGCGACGGAACGGACTAAGTTGGCGGTAAGAGCGACAGATAAAACACGAGATCCTATGGATAAGTGCTGGCAAACGAAATTTTGAAGAGAGGCAATGAGACAAATTGGAAGACTGACAAGACAAAGCTTGGTGGTCACCCCTCCCCCCTTCCCAATAATTCCACGATTATACCCCCCACGTACGAAGGCCTACTGTTTCGTGCCCCATTACATACGGGAAAACGTATTAGCCATCGATATCTATCTCGCATCGGCGCCTCTGGTCTAATCTTACGTGGTTTTATTGACAAAAAAATAATAATAATCAGACACCATAGAATCGTCTTCTGATGACGTGACCAGAAAAGTCATGCAAGCAATCAACACGGTCAGTCTTTCCATTTAATGCAACACCAATTTCCCAACCTGTTCACAAATAAAACAAACAGGTATAACTGATGAGAAATGAATACGATAAGCGGTGTCCCAAAGAAGCTTTACGGCGTTATCACCGATAGCGGATCAACACAATCCGGCTATATCTCAACAGGATATCAAAAAGAGTAGTATCACACAATATACATCCTTTTCATTATTATTTTTTCCTTCTTCTTTTAATTGTGCATCATCACCACCACCACCATCTAAGAAAATGATTATTATTATTATAGTATTTGCTCCACTTCTACGCATCACATCCTTTGCACATGACTTGTAAACGAGTTTTTGTTCGTGGGTCCATCCACGGGTATTTGTTACTTTTATGAATATCCATCTCCCGAGAAAACTGAACCTAGGAAACCGGTTCACAGATACGTATACAAACACATTTATATACACTCACGAAACCAAAAACAAAACCGGTATACAACCGATCTGGTTGTCGTATCATCCTGCTTCTTCTTTTTTCCGGTCGTAAACAGAAAGGTGTGGGAAATTTGATCCCATTCCCTACAACTAGAGCCCGGATTATATGAGTTTATTTTCAAAAGGGAACATTTCCACTTTTGCTAAATTTACAGTAGAAGTAAAAAACGTATTCCGGAGGAAGGCGTTTGCTTTATAGAAGTACAAAATAGCTTAACAAGTCGGGAACATATATGAATGGTGCAAGAATATTCAAGTGCTATGTTCCTTGATAAACAACATTCAAGTGAGTTATCTGCATTTGAATTTTGGAAATGTTACGTTCTGAAAGAAAATTAGTGGGAAACGTACCTCTTTTGATTGAGATTTGAGCTAGTTAAGTCTGAAAAATTGGAAATTTCTACGTCACCTGTTGATTCCAGAAGGTTTTAACTAGACCAGGATCTATTTCACCAAACACCAACTCTGGCCATATCGCTGTATTGCAATTTACTGCCATTAAAGAGATGGGTTGGAAATGAAGATGTCTGGTTAGGGAAAATATCTTATTTATATCCTCCCTCTGGTTAACTAGTCCAGGATGGCACTCTTACTGTCCTCTCTTCATTAACATAAGAAACACGTTGTTTATACAGTGCAACTTCACATAACGGACACTCCCGTTAGCGGACAACTTCACTGATGGACGCAATTTTGAGTTACATCGACAGGGCTCGTATGTACCTTACTATCTATTAACGGACACTCCTCGTTAGCGGACAAAATTTTCGGTCCCATGGGTGTCTTATCGAGAGATGAAAAATACTAAAGCGTATGAAAAAAGTATATACGTTCCCTTTTGATAGAAACTAACTTTGCATTGCAAGTTCAACAAAAAATATTCCAGTTTGAATTATCCCAGAGATTCATAAACCAATAAAAGTGCATTTCGGAAAAAAGTAGAAAAAATTTCCCCTTTTGAAAATAAGTACTTCATATGCACTAAAAATATGCAAAAATCAACTAAAAATGGCAAAATATGCATTTAAAAACCAAAATATGCACTAACAAAAAAACCTGAAAAAAAAGTTAAAAATTCGAAAATATGTGCTAAAAATGAGAAAATGAGTTAAGAAAATCACCCCATGCAGCAAAAAAAAATCAGATATGTTTCTAAAATGCATATTTTCCATTTCTTAGTGCATCATGCATTAGAAAAAAAATCCTCGCATGTTTATACGCATGCATATATCTTTACAATCCTAAATCCCACCTGCGTGGGGGGGGGGGGGGGAATGGTGTTATGAAAATATTATGAGCAATATTCATTTGAAAAATTGTAAAAAAAAAACGTGATAGAGATTACATAAAAATTCAAAAATATTCCATTATCCTGAAAATTCTTCAGTTCTATGCATTTACATGCATTATTTCTAAAAAATGCCAAAATATGCAAAGGCGTATAATCCAGGCTTTACTTATAACACTTCTTCGATTACTGTTGATAGGCAGCGGTGAGAATATCGGTCGAATTTCAAAATCTCCATCTGATACTCTGACAACCATCAGGAACGTAAGTTTAGGAAACAGTTCTAGAAAAAAAAATCTGCATTGGGTTGGGAGTACTTTGAGGAAGGATGACCAAATTTTAATGAAACGAAAGTGGAAAATCGAGTCAATTTCTCGCAAAAATAATGTTTTTTTTTTACAACCCAAATTATAATCATTTTCCTCAGGAACCCCCCCCCCCACCCCCCAAAAATAAAAGCAGGCGGAGAATAAGTCTTTTAAATCGGGTAAATATATAGACCTTCATTAAAAACTATTTACCGAAACTAATCATTTTCTCCGGAAAACCCAGTTTAAAAACGCTGGTTTACATCGAAATTCCATTCGAGGCATTTCCTCCCTTTTAAATGGGGCGTATAACTTTCCATTGAATAGTTTTAATGCGAAAAATTCACGCCGTTTTCTCATGAAAGAAATCGTTTCCACACACACACACAAACGCGATCGCATACCTCTTTTTGTAAAAAAAAAGGAAAAGCAAGGAAGAACAACTACGGTTCACGGCATCACGGCGGGATGCAGGAGTTCAGGAATCACCAGGCCATCGTACGCATCTCCGTAAAGTTAGTTCTCACTCCCTAGTTCCACTAAAATCGAAAAACACTACGCAACTGAATACGATTCTATCTCTCTTCTTTCTTTTTTTTTTTGCGGCTTCTTTTTCATTCAAGATAGTGAAAACTCTATTTGGCATATAACATTATTTATTCCACCCACTATTTTTTTTTCTCCTTGACTTTGGCACCGAAGAAAGAGAGCCGTTACGGTCCGAGAAACGATAAGGTCACGCGATCCTATCGTCTCGTCGTTATTGTTATCGCCGAAAAACTTTTGAAGCAGAGCGAAAAAAACCCTCGCGTTTTTTTCAAGAATAAGATTCGTCGTCACAGAACGGAAGAGAAACAAGAGAAATTCGCTCTCTATGACATCCTTTCAAATATCTCTTCCTCAACCCAAGCGAACTTCCTGAGTAAGAGACGTCCAGTGATTTCATGCAAATCAGGAATATGGAATTTTCCAGAAAAAAAAAAGCGCCATTGAGCTGATAACGACGTGATCTTAATGCTGACTGACTATAGGCTAACTCGAAAAACTGATTAAAGGGAACAATGATTTTAACGATATTGCCGAATCAAGAGCTAAACGAGATCCGGAATTTTCGCCTCCGACATTTCGCACCCGATGTTTCGTTTCCCGTACATTTCGTACTTTGACATATAAGACAACCACTCTTTTTTATGAGCAGCGTGTTATATATTATGACTAGCTATAATACCCGGCGCTGCCCGGGTTTCCTTCAACTACAGGGAGGATTGAAAAAGTGACAAACCATTATAATGGAAGAAACTTATATCCTGGCAGTATTAACGAAGAGATAACCCATTGTAAAGGCATATGCATGTCTGAAGGACATTGATAGGGAACCACGGTAACCAAAGAAAACATTCCGAAAGTGATTGCTGGAGCCCAGAAACCACTGCTGCCCGACGTTTTTTCGCCCATTTCATGCATTTGCCAAGCTCTCCCGAACTTTTGAAGTAGCCTATGGTTCAATCCGGTCCTGTTTGGTATATGTGCAAAATTTGACGACGATCGGTCTAAAATTGTGGATTTGTATTGGGAACACATGCACAGAAAATCAATTATATATACATAGATTATATCTATATGGTCTCTCACCTGCCACTCACCCCTTCCATTACGCTCATACTGCCACTCACCCTTCACTTGGCTACTCATATGGTCGCTCACCTACTCACTCACTCGGTCAGGGCAGGGGAAATAGCCGGGCGGAATGTCGGGGCAAATTTCCTGAGCAAAATGTAGCGGTCGGTAGCGAAATTCCCATAAACCGGACTAAACAGTGACGTCTTAACGCGCACGCGTGTATGTGTGTGTGTGTGTGGGGGGGGGGGGTTGCAGTGGTTCTCAAACTTTTTCCACCTGCGGCTAATATCACTCTATGATCTTTTTATTCCTACCCCAAATCACTAAATTTCATTCCCTTGTCATTGTTTATGCGAGGCTCTCCAAAACTATCTACAAAAAACAAAATCCATCTGAAAGCACCGTACATATTAATGCATTAACTCTTCGCGACACTTCTGGCCGCAGGCTTTCGAAGGTTGAGAACCACTGGCGTAGGACAACGTAGGTTCGGGACGACAACCCCCCCCCCCCCACCACAAAAAAAAAATTATTTAAGGTTTTCCATTAATTCGGAAATTATTCTTCTCGTTAAATCTGAATTTTAGTTTTTGCTTGAAAAGATTTCTTTCAGTAAATTTATGCAACTATTTTCACCAATCCTGTACATTTTGTCATCATGTTGCCAACTTTCATCTAAAATAGAAAAAGGGAACGGGAAATGGGGGGAATTATAAGAAAAAAAATGCACCGACTGGCCATCTAGTAGTCAGGAACCAACAACAGCACAATGGTTCAAGCATCAAACCAGCTCATAGTTCGAAAAGAGAAGGCAGATTTGCGGCACTGTAACAAACATTACACAGAAACAAACTTTACGGTAGATTCACAATACATACACGCACATTCCAACGAGCACTTATTCGTTAGACATTCCACAGAGGAATATGGACGAGGTGCACGCGTGGTTTAGTGGTAGTAATTAGAGGTCCCCGTACTCCTTTGGTGGGATTTTTAAGGTTGCAGGTGGTCAGTGAGTTTGGATGAAATGAAAACTAACTTATTGTTTTTACATTATTATGCGTTAAATATTATTCTGTAAAGAGGTGCGTGGCCTTAACCTTACTGACAACGCGGGGGGCCGTCTTCATCTTATTAGCTTATTGGTACAAAACGTCCATGGTTAAGTTAATAAGTTAAGAATCCCTACTCTCTGGTTGAGACGGTGAGAAATGCATACATGATTACAGGGCCGTCATTTCAACTTTTTCCGGGGGGGGGGGGGAGCAAAGCACATGTACTCAATGTATGTATATATATATATTTGTGTATACATATATATACCATTTTTAGTGTATTTTCAAAAGCCGGGGGGCGTCGCCCCCCCCCCCCCAAATGACGGACCTGCATGGTTAGCACGGTTATAAATTGTTGCATGTTCCGCAAATTTAATGTTCTTCATGGACGAAAGTACTGTGAAAAGTAAAAAAACGTAGCATCATTATATTAAGTCCTCCTCAATCATACTGGAGCACCAAGTTCGTACCATAAAAAAATCTAATAATAAATATTACCACTTTCAATAACATCAACGAACAAATATGTTCTTATCGGATAATCCAAGAATAGAATAGAATACAAAAAAAAAAATCCCGTTCAAAAAGCTATTTTCGTGCATTTCCTAAAGTTAGCTCAAGGCGCTAAATAAAGGTTAAAATTAATTCACACAGATGGTAACAATTAATTGACCCGAGAAGCCAACGGCCGGCGATGCAGAGCCCCACCCTTGGCCATGTTTTCTTTTTTTTAATGTCTATGTCATGTCCCCTCCTCTCTACAAGGGTGGAGACAAAATGATGATATAATAATGTATGGCGTGGTGTTCTCGCGTGCCTGGAACACTTGAAAGCATGATAGCAACATGAATAGGTGAACAGTAACGACTCACATATAAGAATTCCATCATATTTTTTCCCCTTTCTTTGCGTAGATAGGAATCGGAGCACTATTCAAACGCCACTGTCAATCAACGCCCCGGCCAGTGGAGAATAAAGAGAGATCTACCGATCACTATCACTTACGAAGAAAAAAAAGCCCTCTACTGTCAATCATCTTAATACCTATAACACGCTCCCTTTGCTGCTTCTCTACACGCTACTGAATGGATTCACCGGTCTTCATTCAATTCCGTAGAATTGCTCCACAAGACATGCACTTACCAAAAGCGGTATCAGTGAGACTGACATATAAACAATGGTTATAAGAGTTCACAAAATCGGCAATGTATGCAGAGAGTAAAAGTCAACAATGTTGGCAGGAGCTTTCCAAGACAGTAAATGTATCGGGGATTAAGAGACACAAAAAGCTATAAGCGCTTACTGAAAGCAGCAATGCAACAAAGAGATTAAAATCAACAATGGTTATAACAACTTAGCAAAAGCGAAAATTTATGAGATCAGAAACAACAATAGTTATAAGAGTTTACTAAAAGCAACAATGCATCAGAGATCAAAATCAACAATAGTTATGGACTTGAGAAAAGCAGAAATGTAACAAAGAGGATCAAGGTAAATATTAGTTGAATACTTGCTAAACGTGGCGATATGAAGATCGAAATCAACAAGGTTATACGATGTCACGTACTAAAGTGGCAATATATCAGAGATCGAACGTAACAATAGTTAAAAGAGCTTACCAAAAACGGCAATGCATCAAGAGATCAAGAGACAAAAATCAATTGTGCTCACAAGAGCTAACCAAATGCAGCAATATAACAGACAACAATGCCTATACGAGCTTTTTAGAAGCGGCAGTGTGTATCAAAGGTATCAAAATCAACAATGCAGTAGTATTAAGAGCTTACTGAAAGCGGAAATGTATGGAAGATATTGAGGGCAACAATGATTATAAGAGCGGCAATGTAATAAATAGATTGAAGAGACAATGACAATAAGAGCTTACTGAAAGCGTGGCAATGTACCAATGCTTTCAAAGTCCATCAGTGATTAAAAAAGAGCTTACCAAATCCGCGATAGCGCATCAGAGTACAAAATCAAAAATTGTTATAAGAGCATCAAATACGGCAATGCATTGAAGAGATCAGAGGCAACAATTGTTACAAGAACTTACTAAGAGCGCCAATGTATTAAAGAGATCAAAATCAACAATGATTACAAGAACTTGCCAAAATGTATCAATCAGATAAAAACTAACAACAATGGTTAGAAGAGCTTACCAATACCGGCAATGTATCAATGAGATCTAAATCAACGATGAGAATTATTATTAAAAAGACCTTACGAAAACCTATGTGCAAAGAAAAACACAATGGTAACTTCAACAAAAACGCCCAGAACCACCATCCGTCAGAACTGGTCACTCTTATTTTATCCCCACACCAACAAAAAAATTTTTCAAATTTGATTACTACTCCGAAACAATTATTTTTTTTAACAATAACCAACTTCTATTGTAGTTTCAATGTTTTGTTATTTCTTTTGGCGCAGTGATTTTTGTTACTTCTTTAATTGTTTCAAAACGTAGCAAAAATAAACCAACCCGGTAGTGACTGACGTGATGTTTGGCAATGCTATCAGACCTTGCTACAAGTCCTAACTTGAAAAAAAAAAAAAAATGCATTTGAAATAGTAAGTATTTATTTAATTGTCAAAGTGGCATGACCTTTGTGACATTTACGGTGTGGTACAGATGTAAGTATCAACAATTGAGCAGAGAAAGCGAAATTACACGACTGGCCGGGCACAATGACCACAGAAAAAAAAAATTCCCAGAACAGCTAATCACGTACGCGCGGTTCTGCACGACTTCATTGGAAGTAGCTCAGAATTGACATTGATCGAACATTGACATATCCTTTCAGTACTTGTATTGCTTCGTATTAGACTTCCATCACAACAATCTATTGTGTCCATTATCATTCGGCTATTAAAAGTAAAAAAACAATAACCAACCGATAAGGTATTAACACACAACTCCGATACATAGAAATATACCCCCTTTTCTTTTCTTCTGTGAATATATAAACCGGACACACACGAAAAAAAACAAAACGCAAAGACTTCCTGTTCTAAAGACAACCACACGAACAACTGCAACTTATTTTTTTTTTCTCGTATTACAACTAAAACAAACAAAGAGCGGAGCAGTCGGTATTTGGGACACAACAAAAGGGAATAATAATAATAACAATAATTAATAACGAGAAAGGAAGAGAAAAAAATACTGGTCTTCACCTCGAGCGCCAATTCGAGAAAATTCAGAAAAAAAAAAAGTTAATGAACGAGGGGCCACTGGACGAATAATACGAGTCGAAGGTCTCATTACATATGCGTGTCCCGTAAAACGAGATATCCGTCCACACGATCCAGCATGAGCAACATTCCAGGGACTCTGCCTATGACTACTGCAGCAACATCCCTTTGCTGTGTTAATGAATTTCCATGTGGACGATTACGGGCGAGAAATCAAGTAACGGAATAACGCGAACATGTAACCGCAATTCGCACGATATTGCATTGATATCAATTGTTCTATTGGAAAATAGAAAATAAAAAAGAAAAGACAATGCAATGCAATGTGTACAATGTAATTCGAACAATATATATATACAATGGATGAAGGTTGGGAAAATAGTTTTTCGGTCTGATGTCAAGGCCAACGGATTCGACTGCTGAAAAACCCTGAAGCTTATGATTTAAGAATTTTAAAGCAGTGATTTCTTTGCTGAGTTAGCGCCACGAGAAATTTTTGGAATACTGTATATAGAAAGTACAGTGTAGTGAGTCATTCTTTACAAGTTGGGGTGTGCCACTGAAAAATCTCAAAATTGGCCGGGTGTGAAGTGGAATATATATAGTGAAAATTCTAAATATTTCGAAAAGGGCTGCGAACGTAAAAAGTTTTCAAATCGAGTTTCATGGAGGTTGTGCAAGATAAGACCAAAATTCTCAGAAGAATCACCAACGAAAAAGACAAATACAAGTACAAAACTCCTTACGCATTTCGACGCGCTATATACAGGATGTTGTTCTGTTAATGAACCGACAAACTCAGAGGAATGTTAGTAGACATCAGTACAACTACAAAAATATTTATTTGATTAATTATTACAAGATTTGTTGGAAGTGGCGGCCGCGGATGTCATTGCACAGTCAACAACGACGTAAAAACGATTCCCGGACGCGCTAGAAGATACCAGGTATGCTTTTGATGTTTGTCGCAGCGACGACGATCCTCCGGTGTGTCCACAGGCGTCGCATAAACGAATGACCACGTTCGTGTAGTCAACCATCACTCATTGAAACAGACAACTGTTACACGTGCTTACTACTGCAATGAGGCTAATTTACGTCGTCCGCAACGTGTGATCCTACCCCAGAGAATGTGTTTCACGACGCTGCTTACGTCAGATATGGTGAGCGAACCCCCCCGAACGCATTCAGAGATCAACTGACATCCACCTTTGGTCTCCTCTGGACTCAGAGTCTGCATGCGTTTTTAGCGATTTTCACCCTCTCAACGTGCTTTGCGACACCATGTCCCATTGCAATTTTTGTTCCCCTTGATGCCTACTAACGACCCTCTGAGTTTGTCGGTCCATTAACAGAAAACTCTGTATATCGTGGCAACTTTGTCCGATCCTGAAACAATTTAACACCATCATAAAGTGTCACGACAAAAATCATTCCGAATCACTGATCCGATTACCTATTTACACAAAATTCTCGTGCCCAAAATAATTTCGGAAACCTCTAAGCGATTTAAACGCTGCGATCCACGGTCTAGAAGTCCCCCCCCCCCCGCTATAGTCACTCCATCTCTCATCTAAGTTCTCATATCTTGAAGCATCATGACTCATAGGTCTTTCTTTTTTAAAACTTTTCGTGTTCCTCCCAAGGCAAGACATTTGGTGGACATTTCATATTAGTTTTTTTTAAATAAATTTATTATGTAAAGAAAATTGGTTTCGTCAAACGAGAATCCAAAACAGAGCCGTGTCAGATTATCCGTCGAAGGAGGCGGACACGTCTGCATCTCTAACAGGAAAAATGAAAATCTACAAGAGTCACTCCATCGGTGACATCGACCGTGAAAATAACACCAAAATAAAAATTATAAATCACTTGGCGGTTCATCAGAAAACCACCTCACACACACATATTCCCCAGCAGAGGCCACTACCTAATAAGGATATAGACTGAAGCCATAGAAATAGATATACGAGCTCAAATCGGTGAGAACTCACGTATTCGTCTCAATCCATATGCAGACCGCGAATTCATCCAAATAAGAAAAAAAAAAAACACAACAAAATCGAAGTCACACCACTGCCTACTCAACCGTATTGGCCCATGTTAGCCATAGCCCTATTCTATTCATTCCCCGAGTTCTCCTCTCCGGGCTACGACATGCCTCCAAAAACGAAGAACAATTAAACTAGTTTCTTCTCAAATCGACTTCCTCCTTCTCTTCTTCCCAGACCTAAACGAAGCTAATAAATTCAACTAGCATGATATAAAACGACAACTCGGCAGCAAAACAAAACAAGTCGAAGAAGTCGTGCAGAAAATCACTCTTTTTTGCATTATACTTACAAACACAACACACCTACACAATCAGATATTCGACTCGTGTTGGAGCTCAAGAGGGAGTCTTGTCGAATTCTCAAGTGGGTTTATGATGGGCTACGGATGTGTTAAGAAGGAAAAAAAAAGGCGGATGTGTGTTCGTCGTCGTCGATACCTCGAGCATGTGCGAACGAGAGCTTGATGAAAACTGAATAGGATACGGATAAGTGGTCTCATTTTTAGTATATATGTAGGGGGAAAAGAAAATGTACAAAACAAACTAAAATAAGATTCCTGACAAATCAGAAAAGAAAAAAAAATGCCCACTGTTCGGAGAGGAAAAATATTAAAAAATTATAAGTGGAGGAGAGAAAAACTTAAGAGACCTACTTTCTCTTCGATAACAAAATGTCACATTTCTCACCCTCTAACGCAAGATCACCCCCTTACCAAAAAATACCATCAAATACATTAAAAAAAGTTTCCGTGAAACGAGTTGATATGAAATTTAGGATAACCTTCAACGCGGATCAAAACATCCAAGCGGTTCAATAACGTTTTCATTTACCCACATGCCTTTTAAAAATGATTTTCCTTGCTGATGTGTTTTTTTACGTGTTCTAAGACAACAACAATGAATTTTACGGGATATTTTAAAGGCAATAATGTCTTTTAGAGGACACTCTTAAGGCACAACAATATGAACTTCTCATATGAATCTCTTCCCTATGATTTTCAGAAAGTTTAAGAAAATGCTTTTTCGAGCCAAAAATATAACACTGCCATATCAGGTTATTTTTTAAGCAACAATGCTTCTTACAAGATACTCTCAAGGCAATAATGTTTCTATCAGGTCTCCCCCCCCCCCACACACACACACAATGCATTTCAGGACAGAGCAGGAAACAATGCATTTTTAGGTCACAAAGGCAACAATGCCGTATTTAAGCAACAATACTTTTTACGGTTACTTTTTCGGAAGCTATAATTTTCAGGATATTGTTTATGTAACAGTATTTTTTTGGGGCAGTATTTCAGCTATTTTTAATCATTTTTCTCCACGCACACGGTGAAATTTTTTTAACGCCTAATGCCACTCTTATTCCAAATGTCTTTCACAGGCCATCTTCGAAATAAAAATGCAATATTTTAGGACACTATATAAAGGCAACAAATATTTTTTTTTCTCCAAAATTTTCCATTCTCCACAACCCTTTTGCAAACCAATGTCATTTCTTATAATTTGTAATTATACACTGAGAAAGAAACTTTCTGAGCAATTGCTCCTTCAATGCGTTTTCAGAATACTTCTTTGCATGCATCTTCGGAGAATTCTATACGCAACAATGCTCTTTTGCTGTTTCAGGTCACTTTATAAGCAATAATGCATCTTCAGACAACAATGCATCTATCAACAAATGTACACATGCAACAGTGCATCTTTCAACAAATCTATATGAACCAGTGCATTTTTCTATCATTTTTGTAGGCAGCATTTCATCTTTCGACAACTCTATAGGCAATATTTCCTCTTGCAGATCCCTTTGTAGGCAATACTGCACTTCCAGGTCACTTTGTATAGGTAACAATGCATCTGCTGCCAACTCTATAGGCAACAATGCTCTTTCAGGTCACTTTATAAGCAACAATGTATCTTCTAACAACTGTAGTGGCAACAATGTATCTTCTAACAACTGTAGTGGCAACCATGTATCTTCTAACAACTCTAGGTAACAATGCTCTTTCAGGCAACTTTATAGGAAACAGAGTATCTTCCGACAACCCTATAGGCAAAAATAATCTTTCAGGGCAATTTATAAGCAAACAATTGATTTCGTGATCCTTCGTAAGAGTACATGTACTCCACCTATGCTTTATAAAAAAATCTTTAAAATTTCAAAAGAGAAAAAAAATTGAATATCGCTTCTGAAACGACCTAGTCTCTTCCTCAATTACGATCAACGTTGAATGTTGGAAGGAAAATAAAATCTCTGCATAAAAGATATCGCCAAATGAAAAACATGGCATCGATTATAGTGGTACAACAATGGATTACAGAGACCGAGGACGTCATACATCACACAAAAGATCAAAAGCCTACGGATCACGAAGAATTAGAAGAGGTCGAAAACCCAGCGATTTTTTTTTCTCTAGGCTTCGTAACAGACAATTTTTATATTGAATAAAAAGCGTTTATTGCAAAACATAAATTTTTTCCTTTTGTGTCGAAATCACCAAGAAAGGGCGGTGGCCCTTCATGAGCTCCGAGATGGACAGCATAAAGTTTTCTTACTTTTATTTTTAAAGGTCTGACCTGTTGTCTATACGTCTATGCTTGGAGGTGTGGCAGACAATAGCGTTTTCTGCAAAAGACGACCGTGTTTTAAACCTTTTCTTTAATATAATAATTTTACCATTTCCTCTTATCTAAAAGATACCAACACTCAACCCCCTTTCACATGCTTACCCATTTACAACATTTTTTTTTTCAATCTAATGTCTACCTCTACCTGAACGTTATAACGGCAGCACCTTACATCAAATGCAAAAAAATAAATAAATTGAACATGATGGTAATTTGTCGAAGTATCACAACAGGAGGGCTCCGATGCCCATTTAGGGCACGGCCCATGGAAAAATAAAATCGAATATTGCATCACTACGAGCGAAATCTCTTTCATCATCACTTATAGGTGCCCCTCCCTCTCTCGCTCTAACCAGTGAGTGTTAAAATGATCAATCAATTCGATCAGACAATAGAATATTGAAAACGAAATCGAAAAAATAAATGTTCATGTTAATGCATGTTCCACATTTCTATTTAATCGGTCAATATGTAAGGTAAGTATAAACGTTTTTGCATTTGAAGTCGCTAATTTGACATTGTAAGTCAAACGTACTCAACCCATAGCCAGCGCACCTCCGGAGTCGTCTGATGTGGCACGAAACCTCAAATATAATTTCGTGAAATGAACTAAGCGGCACATTTCTAGATCACTGAAGTGGCCGTGGCATATTTACGGATCAATCAAGAAGCGGCGAACACCACATCACTTAAGTAGACCACGGCACATTTCTATATCATTTAGGTGACCCGCGGCATATTTACAGAGCACTTTGGCGACAAGAGGCACATTTTTACGGATCTCTTAAACATCGGCGGGTACGGGGGGGGGAGCGAAGAGCGTGATCGCCCATCCTTCAATTTAGCGAAAATTTGAAAAATTGGCATAGGGAAGGAATAGAGGTTGACGTTCACCTCCCCCCCCCCGTTCACTTTGCATCCACTAGCCCCCCCCCCCCCCAGATCGAGGAGTCTGTTTCCACTTATGCATTCAAGTGGCTCGCGGTGCATATTTTTATAGATCACAGCGGCACTGTTCTGAAGCACTTAAACGGCGTGAGGCACAGTTAAAGGTCACTCAAGTGACCCGCAGCACATTAACATATTACCGTGGCGCAGTTCCGGAACACTTAAGCGACTCGCGGCAAATTTACAAATCACTCACGTGACCCGTGGAATATTCACAAACAACGGCAGCCCAGTTCCACAGCACTTTGGCGAGAGACATATTTACGGACCACTTAAGCCTCGACGGATACAGAGGAGAAGGCGATATCATCCCCCCCCCACCCCGTCCCGCCCCAATTCAGTAAAAATTTTGTAAAACTGGCATAGGTGGGAGAGCACAAACGAACATCCCCCTCCATTCGAGAAGTCTGAATCCGTTTATGCACTCAAGTAACTCGCGGTACATTTTACAGATTATCGCGGCAAATTTACAGATCACTTTAGTGGCCAACGGCTCATTCGCAGGCAACTCAAGTGACCCGCGGAATATTCACAGACAACGGCGGCCCAGTTCCAGAGCACTTTGGCGAGAGGCACATTTACGGACCACTCATAACCTTGGCAGATGAAGAGGCGGCGGCGATCGCCCACCCTCGATACAGTGAAAATTTTGTCGAATTAGCATTGGCGGGAAAGCGAGCACAAATGGACATCGACCCATTCCCCCTCCCGTTCGAGGAGTCTGTATCCGTTTATGCACTGAAGTGACTCGCGGTACATTTCACAGATCACCGCGGCACTGTTCCAAAGCAATGAGGCATATTTAAAAGTCGCTTTAGTAACCTCCGACGTTGTACCAGACCACTTAATTCAAGCAGCCCCGCAACACGTTTTCAAATCAGTGGAGTGGTCCGCACTCCCGTAAAAATTTAACACCCTCGTCGTAAGCGGTTTGGCCTAGGAAACTACAATTCTGTCATTTCCTGAAAACGACATTACATTGACAAGCAGAACGATGAGGAAAGACCTTACAAAATTTTTAAAGACATTTTTACACACACACTCACTCTCTCTCGCTCTCTCTCTCTCACATCACGTGTCTTGTTTTTCAAAGCTTAAATCAACAAATTCATGCTATGAAGATGGCAACCAAATTGCAAGTTTTTAGAGGAGGAAAAAAGATAATTTTCACAGGAGTAGGGGGAAAAAAACAACTTGGTCTCGGATGACGTAGCAGCTGTCTCTTGTAACTCGGTCTAAACACTCATCTATCACTCATAGAATCGATGCCTGTTACCTTGATGTTGTCCGTGATGGAAATGGGCTTATTTTTTTTTTTTTTTTTTTTTTTGCGCAGCGACACACTAACATACAGTATACGCATGAGACTGATAGATAGCATCTATTCAAGTTATTAAAAAGGAACAGCTACAAACAGCGTATCACTTTCCAAGGCTGTCAAGATCCTCCTCATCATTTATCGTAGTATCGTTTTCACATTCTATTCATGCTTGCTTACAGCAAACCAGCTATATCTGGAACTTTTTTTTTTTTAATGAAGAAATGAAAGTTATCGGTTACACAGCAGCGTTTCCCATCTTCTCTTTATTTAGTCCGAGAGGTGATATGCTGCGAAATTTCAATTCCGATTGAAGAAAACTATTCCATTTGCACGCAACTAATATCAATGATATGCAATGAAACCTCGATATAACGATACCCTGCGGACCAAGAAAAAAAATATCGTTATATCGAGAGGCGGCATTATCATCACGTGCCATCAAATTAATGCTGCTGTTGCCATCTTTTCTAAATCGGCGTTGTTAGCACCACCAGAAAATGTGCTTTTATGCGTTTATTGGGTGCAAAAAATTGCAATTGATTGGTTTATTAATAAAATTCGCATACGTTGCACTGCCACCCGTATAACGTTTTTTTTTTTTTTCATCGTATCGCACTTATGTCTCTTGCACAGATAGCGATAGCAAGAACTTCCTTTGCGCTTTCTGTGATCCTGAGGTGCAAATTACCTATGTTATTCGACGCCTTCAGAAGAAGGAAAAAAAGTGAAGTTGAAATTCAAAAGGAATTTGAGAAAAAATAAAAAAATATATCGTAGTAGTTGTTCCAAAATCACCCATAAAATATCGTTACAGAGGGATTGATCGTAGTAGAGGATATCGTTTTATCGAGAAGAGTTTAACATTATAGGCAAATCCAAATAAGATTTGAAACAATATATATGTATCGTTGTAGCGAGGTTTCACAGTAATTTGATATAACAGATATAAATAGGCTCAAATGACAAATCAAGCCATACATATTCCAACTCGGGGCTTGACAAATCCTGGGTTCCAGGACTCCACGGCGACCATAGGCGGAGATGGAAGTCTGGGGGGCACGATGATGATTATGTCAATTCATATACACACATATATATATATATATTAAGATCAGTCGACTCCACCTTTGATGCTGCCCCCCCCCCTCCACCCGTATCTCCGCCCATGACGGCGACCAAAAAATTTGTATTGGTACCTAACATTTTCTGTGTTCGATTGATAATAACTATATGAATGAAAGTTTCTGATTTTATGGCAGTGTGCCTTTAAACAAAGGGAGGGATCATTAAAATTTCAGTGAAATCGAAAAAACAACCCCGTTATTTAGGAATATTTGCCCTCCGGCGACAGGGGCCACCTGCCCTGGCTCTTAGGGTGGGATGGGGTGGGGGGTGCACCTTGTTCCTTCAGCAAAAAATCATGCTCGGCTTTCAAGAAATTTACCCACTTGATCGAATGTTACGGCTTCACACGTTCACTGTTAATACACATCAACCACTACATGAATAATGTTCTTATTGAATTAAACATTTAGGAATTAATGAAAAATATGTTACAATGTCAAGATTTTTAAAAATTTGAGTTATTGCTGGCCTAAAAGTACTCAAGTCGGATTTCAATGCGTATATTTAATCATTTTATTTTAGTTCTGTGTTGACCCAATAGAGGACGTATGAAAAGTAAAAAATCTTGGGTATTGCGATAATTATAATTAGATATAATTTCTATTTTCTTTTGATGTCTGATTTATTCGAGAATCTATTAATATTAATCCTATAACAGTTTTCAATATACAAACGTTGCAAACTGGCAATTGAATTGTTCCCCGCGTAATCGGATGCTATGTGCTGGAATCGGTGATATCCGATTAAGCGGAGCCGACTGCATCCACGAATGCCAAAAATTTTAGAACCACTGACCTGAAAGTTATAATTCTTCACGTAACCAGATTTCATTTTTATTTCACATGTTCCAGTTTATGACTTGAGTGGCCGAACTGTAGAAAACTCATAAATGTGCATACACAGAAGCCACAAAAAATTGGAATACTAAAAAAACCATCTCATGGGAAACACGCCTTCACAGATCCCGTTATAACTATCACGTAACGGGGGGGGGGGGAATTAATATTTGCAGCAAAAAGAGTAAAACAAGAGCCCCAGCAATAAATTACGGCACACGAGCTGCTTTTAGATTTATTGCTTACGCCACCAGGAAGGCAGCCTTTTCTGCTTTATTTAATATATAGGGGTGAACACGGCTCCGTGTGCTTTCCTAAACGCAAGATTTATATAGGCTGGCGTTAAAAAAATAACAATTTGAGGAAATAAGATCCAGAAGGGGGTTTTTTCTCTCTCTCTCATCTCATCTCGTAGTAGAACTGACGATGCTATAGATTCAATGTATAAATGCCACAGGAAAAAAAAAACCAAGGGTGATATGAAACATTATCGATGATTGTTCTTCCCAACCCAATACCCCCGCCAAACGATGAAATCGTGATACATAAATTGCGGATAAGGCAGCCTAATTGAAAACAATGAGAGTGCTGGTGATCTTTTTTTTTTTTTTTTAAATACCGGTTGCCGTTGAAAGGTAAAGTATGTCTTTAAAGAATTGATTATTTCTTATCGATAAAAATTATGGTTTATAATTAGCTAGTTCTTCCGGGAATTTCTGCCACCAATGTTGAAAACCATATGATGATTTACTCCATAATGATTAAACATAAGAAACCGGTAAAGGACAGAAGAAAAGTAAAGTTCATGCAGTTGTTTAGTTGTAGGGAAAATTCATTTTTGATATCAATAGATTCCCAGATTGGCAAAGATCGTTCGGGGAGAAGGAGTACTGATCCAGCGATTCCAGTCCCGTCGCAATTGAAAATGTTTCCCGCAGATTTTCGGGAGCGGAGTCACCGCGATATCCTTGGCTTGTTTCTGGACAGCCAGGGAGATCTCGGCGACTTCCGTCATCACCGAAGATGTTCCTCGCAGATGTGTACGGAATATCAAAAAGTTCAAATTTTACTGGACCAACGACGCAGGTTAAACGGAAAAAAAACCTCTCATCCTTTTTCCAGCCGTGAAAGCCTGCATTATGTCATCCATCCCAAGATTATATCGGTGAAGTCGAAAAACCATTGAAAGTTTTTCTTTTTTTTCCGGCAATATCAAAAACTGTCAAAAAGACAGTTTTTCACTATATGCCCAACTTCGTGAAGTTTAAAATTTGCTATCGTCGGGTCAGCAGAGCCTATGTATCTCAAGATTTCAATGAGGAAAATATGAAAGTTCAGCAAGCATTGAAATCCATCACAGGGTAATTGCCTAAAAAAAACCACACACGAGGCATCCACGTTAATGTTTAGCGATACTCTTTGACTTCGCGATACTCATGGCCACAAATTCCAATATATGATTTGGTACTTTTGGCTGGTCACGTCTCATGCTCGTATGTTAAGCATTTTCGGTGAGCGTAACGGCATACGGAATCAAATATAAGGGCAATAAATACTCCAAACTGCGTATTTTAACCAGCGGTAAAAGCATTCGAACATCGTCGTCGTCTTAAAACGAAATAGAAATTAATGCGGCAATTCGTGTCTCCATCCAGACAGAGAACTGATCTCGACACTCTTTTATATACCTGTATATATCATGTCGGGAACTTCTCAGCATGAGGTTTATTGCATGAAAAGCAGATGTTGCAAAACTTATTTGAAAATTATATTATGTTTGCACAAGGAAAAAGTATAAATAATACAGATTACCTAACCTTTCAAATGTGCGTTCCGCTTTCACTGGATTAACTAATTGTGAAGTTTCAAAGGCCATTCATAAATCATGGTGAATTTATAATAATTTCGCAATTTGTATTCCACTATGTGTTATGAGGTTCTGATACGTTATTTTGCACGAAGCAGTTCAAATGGATTTTTCAGAAGAGTAGTATTTCCACTTGAAATATATTTTGTAATAGACATTTTGACACATAGATTTGTTTCATAGACCAAATTTTGACAGACGCCAGAGGCGTACGCAAGGCGGAGAGGGGGAGGATGATCCCGCGCACGCCTCTGCACAGCGGCGGCTAAAAAAATTCGTATTGTCACCTACAATTTTCTATGTGTGAACCAACTAAATCGAAGTATGAGGAAAAAAGGTCTACTTTTCAGAATTCATCATAGATTACCGGAAAAATAGAAAATATTATTTTGGACTGTAATTCCTTGGGGGGAGGGGAGAGATACATCTTTCGCTCGAGAAATTTGGATGGCACCTAATTTTTTTTCCGATCTTTGAATCTGACTCACACACCAAGCCATTTTTACTCGGCTATTTGAAAATACACCGTTGATCATTGGTAAATCATGGGTAAATAGTCAGTCATCCTTTTAGTAGCGTTCACTATGTCTTAACTTTTTTTTTTCTCCCATTCAGAACACTACTTACGTGAATAATTAATCAAACAACACAGGGTGGGCAAAAAATCCGATCCGCAGAAACTTTAAAAGTGAATAAAAACCGGAAAAATAACCGAAATAAAAAAACGGTTTGCAGGGTTAGCATCGCTAGGTCACGGGAATTTTTTTACGACACGAAAAAACAACGGATAGGTGGCGCTAGTACGAGCAACTGCGGTGGAAATATGCAAATGAGAGAGTTATAAGAACTTGAGCTCCTAATCTACAACCAGTTCACCGCTGTAAAATGTATGCTTACATTCACGTAAAGTGTATGTGGACCTGCTGCACTCTGCCGTTGCTAGATTTGTGACTCGCCTGCAATGTGTTATTCCCTGTGGTGGAGGTCATGTAGAACGCATACTGCTGTAATAAACGATTTGGAGGCATTCTGTTCGTTATTTCCGTATCTATTCATTATTACGCCACTTATCGGCTGTTTTGTTAGGGTTTTTTTCCTGTCTTAAAAAAATTCCCGTGACCTAGCGATGTTAACCCTGCAAACCGTTTTTTATTACGGCCATTTTTCAGGTTTTTATGAATTTTTAAAGTTGCTACGGAATTTTTGCCCACCCAGTACTTCTTTTGATTGCGTGTCCCCTAAAGCGGGGCGGTATCGCCCACGATACACAAGGCTCACAACGGCCCATGGAGCAGCCGAAAATACATATAAAGAATCTTATGGATGGCCTTAAGGAGAAGAACCATTCGCGGTTATTCTCCAGTCGTTCTTAACCAGGGGTCTTTGGATAAGTTTCAGGGAGTCTGAGCTTGGATCGGACAATAAACTTATTGTTTTTACATTACTATAGGCTGAAAATATTTTGTAAAGTACTCTGTAAAGACGCACGCGTCTTCATTTTACTGGCAAGGCCGGTCCCTGGCCCTCGTCTCGTTAGTGCAAGGTCAGTGGAATAGACAAGGCTGAGAACCCTCTGCTGAAAACTGCAATGTACGTCGCAGAAAAATCAGTGCTGCTGACGAAAAAAGTAGGAAAGTATTGTAGGAACTTACTATTGTATAAAACATTATTATAGTGCTCGTTGCAGGAAAAAGGAGCATTCTGCTTCGGAGCCTTAAGGATATCGGGAAAACAAAACATTTTCTTCAGGGGTATCGGAGCGATATGACAAATAGGTCTGAAAGACTGTTCAAAAAGCTAAAAATGTGAGATTAAACCCAAATTTTTAATAAGCCCTAAGAAATCATTCTGGTGAGTAAATGAGACTTCACCGCAAAACTTTTTTTTTTGCTCCTAAAAGTTGGCTTTCCGGCAATACATATCACAAATAATGGACATAGATTTAAAGCTGTTATTTAACATGCTGCTGATAACAGCAAAGCATCAAAGAGCTTCTCTATCAGATATAATATACCAACAATCTTATAATATAACCAGTTAATTTTATGTCTATGCTTTGATGTGTTTCTTTTCCTTTTTCAAATCAAAAAAAAAAAAAAATTGCGATAGGTTGTGTCATAGACGCGGCCGCAAGTTTTGGGCGTGAATTCGTTTTTTGTGCCTTGAATGGCGTGGTAGGTAATGACATAATTAAGTTAATATCACAGATTTATTTGTCTTTGGAATAGCTAACAGGCGATACCGATTTCGTCTATACCTGTTGCAAACCTATCGAGATATAGTGTAAAACAATTCCGTTACGAAAACGGGCCGCAAGCCTTGTGCCCGTACCAGAAGAGGTATTAAAGCCGGAGTGGTATCGTTGGATTTGTCGTAACGGAATCTACCCATACACGTCAAAAACGCTGACAAAATCTGAATACTTCCTGAGATATATGAGCGTTTAAATAATTTCGTAGCAACTTTTCGCGAATGTACCCAGTAAAAGGCGTATTCACGTCACAACCAAGAGCCGACGGAATACAGAAACAATTCTAAAACAAAAAGTAATCACTCCAATGGAATGACCCGAAAAATGCTTAAGGTGACCGTTGCTAATCCATAAGGAAGTAACACAGTCCGACGGTATAAACTCTCCCCCCCCCCTCCACCCCTAACGAAAAAAACATACATACACGATAAAAAAAAGCACAGAGAGGGTGTTCTTGACGTGGAGGAGCAAAGAAAAAGAGCCAAAAAAAAAACAGCGAAGTTCCTGATTTCGTGCTTTTTTCGCAGAAAAAGTCTACCACCAGGTAAAGAAAGAGAGAGAAACGCACTTAAGAGTTTAAGAGCGTTTGAAACAGGAAAGGTTCAGCCCCTGGGCGTAGACGCCCGCAAGAACTACATTTCTTTTTTTAAAGTCGCGTTTTAAGTTTGCGGGGTTTTTAGAGCGACCATAAAGGTAAACACATCCGAAGAGCTTGAGAGAGAGAGCATATAAATAGATTTGCACATTAGGGCAGCGTTTCTCAATCGATGGTCCGCGAACCAAAGTTGGTCTACAGGCAAACTCGATAGCTCAATTCTAATTGAATGAGAGATTATCCAATTTCTCATTCAATTAGAATAATATTACTCTCATTAAATATATGAGTAATATTCTTTTGAGTTGAAATAAAACAAAATCAGGCTTCCATGCTTCGGGGTAACAATTATTTATTTATATTTATTCAACATTGTTTGACCAAGGCCTATGTAAGAGGATGCGGAAGTTATGCATGACGAAAATAACGATTGACGATACAGGAAAGTTCGGAGATCGTAGTACAATCTACAATATTTGGTGGTAGATTGTTCCAGTCGATAATAGTTCTTGGAAAGAAACTAAATTTGCGACAATCTGAAGAAGCAAAGATGGGCTGTAATTTTTTCGGAATGGTTGAGTTTGTTTACATCGAGAAAATGCGGAAAATTGTGACCCAAGATACGGGGTGTTGCTAAAACAAGCAGGTCACAATGAAATTGTCACTTATTTCTCAAGTTACTGGAATCAAGAGCTAATGCCAACTGCAGGAAATCTCGCAGTGAATTGAAATGTAGCCCTCGGAAAAGGAGGTTCAAACACATGACAAATATGTGAAATTTCATAGTCATAATACTTAATAATATGTTATGATAATTATAAGTTATGAAAAATTATCTTCATTTACAATTATTCTAGTTAATACAACGAACTAAAATGGGTTTTTCGCTGAAAAAAAAAACCGGACAGTTGCAAAAAAAAAAATATCGGTTCAATCGAAAATACAAGAACGTCCCGTAAAATAAGCATCATACACTACTCATTCCTGTGAAACAGTGGGTCTGTCGAAATGTTTGACATTTTACTGGTCCTTGGGTTGAAAAGGTTGAGAAACTTTGCACCAGCGGGTGGTGATAACTACTTATTTAGCTTGAGAGAGAGCATATACAGTTGGACTCAGTTGTAACGACATCGAAGCATAGGCGAAGATACGGGGGGGGGGAAGCAATGCGCCCCCCCCCAGCGTCAAAGGTGAAGTCGACTGATCTTATGTATATATGAATTGACATCATCGTGCGCGCCCCCCCCCCAGACTTCCAAGTCTAAGTCCGCCTATGCATCGAAGATCCGGCCAAATTTCGTCGTTGTAACTGGGGTGTCGTTACAACCAAGGTTGACATTTTTAAGTCCATTCAAATGTAAGAAATATACTCAGATGCAACCAAATTGATTGGATAAATTGTGATGTCGGACGATTTTATCCTTGTAAGCGGGGTATCCGTCATCCGATTAAGCGGGTCCGACTGTATCACCCTAATTATGAAAAATACAGGGGACTGTCTAGATTTTTTTTGTAGGGTCCTGTAACAATAATTATGTGGGAAGCGAAGCTTTCTAGTCAATCTACCACAAAAGAAATAAAACTATAAATTTATGGGTTTTATTAATTTTTATTTTGTGAAGGGTCCGGTTTTCGGTTTAAGAATTTTGTGAAGGGTCGGTCCGTTTCTTAAATCCGGAATTTTGTGAGGCGTCCGGAAAACGGACCAAAATTCTGGATGGACAGACTTCTGAAATAATGGAATAACGACAAAAAAAGTCGTTACATCCGAGGTCTATGCATTTTCATTGAAGTTGTAAACAAGGTTCGTTAACATTATTCTCTACGGGAGATAGAGCTGCCGATTACTGACGGTATAACCGAGTTCAGCTGCAAATAGATTTGCACACTAGAATATGGTGGTGATGTTTCCTTATTTAAAAAGAAGAAAAACAGCACACCCTGCATGTGACCTAATGTTGAATGAACATTACCATGCAAATAATATCAATTTACAATCAACGACAGCCGAACCTACAGAGAATAAACTAACTTCATATTTATTTAGATAAGCAAATACGTACACGTGATGAAACTTTGAGTCCCGCAGCGGTGGGAGAAGGCCATTTAATGTGATTTGAGAAGGGGGGGGGGGCGGGAGGAGGGCTTATCAAATGCTGAGCTTTAGCGTTTTGCTTAACGGAGGAAAAAAAACAGTTCAACAACAAGGGGCAAAGGAATAATTTTCTTAACCTACCGGACTGGTACCATAACCAAGCATGGCTATAGATGAGGGAAGTTGGGTACCGGAGGAAGAGAGATGGGAAATGAATTAACCGAGGCGAAAGAAGCCAACACAAGCCCAAGATAGGTTATGTACAAGAAATGTACAACTAAAAAAAGAAGTAAAAAAAACCAATAGCCAGGTAACCTGTCAGACCGGAAGGGCCTACCTACTAACTAACAAAAAACTACTAGGTTAGGCGATATACGGAGGTCTATTAAAAAGATTTTTTTTTCTTCTTAATAACAACGATTGACGACTTCACGTGGAAAGGATGGATGTTGTCGGACGAAATTCTGGACCCGAGTTTGAAATGAACCGACAAATCCCAGGGATGTGCATTTCACAAACACGCAAGTCACGCCATGTGGACGACAAAGAGTAACTAGAGAAACCGTTCATCACAGATTACAAGACAGTAGCCATCAATTATCACAATGATTACCGTGACTAATTAGCAGTTCGTTGACATAAATGAACCGAGCAGACGGATGACCGTCCTGAGAGTACAATGGAAATGAAACCACCACGGGTTTCTATTCTTCATATTTAGGAATTACCAGGGTTGGATTTTTTTTGGTTGGCAACACTGTTGCAGACACGCTATGGGATAGAGCATTTGAACCACATTCACAGGACAAAAACAGACTCGCCTTATAAGTAAGGCATCCCTGGCTTTTCTCTTACCGAACCGTGGAACACAAAAGGTTAAGAACCCTTAAGTCTAACACGTTTTACGAAATGCTGGTGACTATTTCAAAGGACAGCAAAACCTGTAACCACGAATGTCTTCTGTGTCATCTAGTAAATGAATGGTTGCCAACACGGTACACGCCACTTAATATGATCACATCGGAACTCAGGGTTTCTGATAACAATAACCAATTAATAACTATATCCGGAAGAAACCCAGAAGCAAATGTGATGGTCATACGTACCGTTCGGACAAACTGGACGTGTGAAAACACACCGAATTCCGTTTTTTTTTCCCTCACATAACTGGTTGCAAAATTGTGAATCGTACAATATTTTTCCACATTGGTCTAAAAAAGGCTATTTTTCACGCTCATCAAAATTCGTGGGGGTTTTTTTATTATCATTATTGTTATTCAGTTAGTTGTAAGGAGTTGAAATGGAACCTTCTAATGCAGCGTTCCTCCACCTTTCTGAAACCAAGGAACACTAAAATTCCTGAAACAATTTGGCGGACTACTAATTTTCGGCATTTTGGCTCAATTCATTTGAACTTCAGTGAATATGATTGATATTAGTAGCATAAAAAAGAATAATTTTCCTTTAATCTGAATTAAGTTTTAAAGTCAGTCTGAAAACCACTTGTATTATCCTCAAGAACCACTTCTGATCCGCGCACCATAGGTTGAAAAACGTCGTTCTAATGTACAGGGGTTGGACAAAATAATATGCACACCTGTGAAATGAGACAAAATCTTTATTAATAGGCTTTTGGCCCTCCTTTTTCATTAATTACAGCTTGCATCCGTCGTGGGATGGACAAATACAAGTCATGCACAACAGTCACAGGAATACGTAGCCACTCCTCCTGCAAAAAGGCCATTAATTGAGAACGTGTCTTTGGAGGTGGAAACCTACTGCAAATTTTGGCCTGCAAAATACCCCCCACAAAGGTTCAATTATATTAAGATAAGGGGACCGAGCGGGCCACACGAGGTGTTGCAGTTAATCATGGTGTTCATCAAGTCAGTCTCCGATAATTCCAGCAGTGTGAACGGGCGAATTATCTTCTTGGAACACAGGTCGAGAATCAGGGAACAAATATTGCACCATTGGATGAAGATGGTCGCCAGAATATTGACATAAACCGCTGCATTAACCCGCCCATCCAGGACAATAACTGGGCCGATACCATGGTGAGACATGACGCCCCACAGCATCACTGATCCTCCTCTATGCTTAACAGTAGGAAGGAGAAAATCAACGCCATAGGCTTGTGCTGGCGTTCTCCAAACGTAAACACGTCCGTTAATCTGGAATAATGTGAACGACGATTCGTCTGACCAGATGACATTCTCCCATTGTTGTTGTGTCCAATTCTTAAGTTCGTGACGCCATGTTTGTCGTTTCAAGGCATCGCATGGTGTCACCAATGATTTTGGAATAGTCGCTCTGCCTTGTATGTTTGCTGCATGCAGTTCACGGCGGATAGTTTTTGTCGATACACCTTCCTGTAGATGTGTGTTCTTCTCAGATGTTATCTGGGATGCTGTTGTCTTGTGCTTTCAGGACACAATCCGCTTCAAACCCTTCTGGGTCTATCAGCCATCTTCGACTTTCGGCTACTTATGCTTGGAAGATAATGTCTTTCCCTGTTTGCTATAGGCTGTCGTTACCATCGACACAATACTTCTCCCGACACCAACAAGGGTGACCGTTTTCATTACTGTGTCCCCGGCAAGACGGGCTCCAACAATCATGCCTCTTTCGAAATCTGTGAGGTCAGCCATAACGAAGTTTTAACGTCCCAATATACATCGCATATGAACGCTATCACTGCTACGACTAGACTGATGTGTGCACATTATCGCCCGCTAAGTGGAACTCTTCCACACTAGAGGGCGGGCGTATACGAAAGGTGTGTTGTTTTTTGTACTCGAGTGTTGTTTTTTGCACAGATGTTCACATTATTTTGTCCAACCCCCTGTATATTAGCAATATTTTTTTTTAATATTTAAACCCTTCGCTTACAAGCGATTGGAAAGAAATTAGGATACTCTTTATTTCACGAATCGGTGATAAATATGGTAACCTTGTCTTAACCTAACTGCACATTAGAAAAAAGGGGGAAGGAAAATAAAGTAGAAAAGGAAGGAAAAAACTGAAAGAGTAAAACAGAATAATAGATAAGTTGATAAGAGAGTAAGTACAAAATAAAAATTCTCTTTTCACTCTTATAAGATACCCCATGTGTAGGGGAAAAATCACTATCAGGGTGTACAAAAAAAAAAGCAAGAGAAAAAAATTATAGGGTTGCAACAAAGCTTCGCGATGATGAGGAGAGAGGAAAGGAAACAGAGATCTTGTTTGAATTTATTCTACTGGCGTTTAGACGCAACATTACGTCCTTGGTCGTAAAGTGGTTAAGGTACTTTCCATACATCTCTTGGGAAAGTCTTTCATCGAGGTAACTGTTAATCTGTTCAACTGAAGCAAACTGACCAAGAACTGAAGGAAGGGGAGCTTCTTGGTACCTTACATTCGCCTCCTCTATAAAAAAAGGTCACAAAGCATTATTTTCACTATTACTATTTTGTCATTTTATACGTGTATCATACTGTATGATTTTTTAGTACGAGTGCGTCATAAACATCCCGTTCATTGTCCATACCCTCGGTGATCTGCCCCTCTCCGGTTCCAGAGGCCTATTTCCATTTAGCGGCGATTGTCCTGCCCACTTCTATATCTACCAATGTCTGATTCTTGTAAAGATTGTGAATTAAAAGGAAACTTTTGTTTGGAAAAAAAACAGGATAAACGGTACATTAAAGAAACGGTCTGGGATGAGAAAAATTATGGAAAAATTACGGGTCATGTTAACGAGCAAATCGGAGCATTAAACATGCAAAAAAAATTTTTTTTCAACGTTAGATATCAATAGAACAGACGGACAAACATTGCTTCAATGTGATGAAAAATGTGTCGTTGCGTTTTCATCGACACCGTGAGCATGATTCATCGACATCTCTCTTTGAGGATCAGCTCGGACCACCAATTACTGACGTTATAGCCGATGTGTTGCTATAATCTAGTTTGAATGTGGTTTAGTGGAAAAAATCGCATTAATTCTCATTTCGAGGTGGGTGGGATCAGAAGAAAAAATAAAACGACATTAAAAGTTTCTGCACAAGTGGAATGGACGTTGCGTTGTGTATCATAAAAGGAACACAATTTGTATGTGTTATGTATTTAAAAAAAATTAGATAAGGAAATGTCCGCTGTGGGAGTCCGCCAGCCCACCCAAGAAGACGAAACACACTTTTCGTTTGTTGAACGGAACACATTTTTCCTAACCAACCTTTTAAGTGTATAGTAATAACATTTTATTTTAACGGCTTCTCTCTGTGCTTTTATTTTTGGCAGCAGTTGTGAAACACCTGTGTTATAGCCAGCATGAGAAATGTGCGGTGGAATATAAATAAGAGGAGACACAAATGAGTTCCAACTCTTTCGTTAATCGGACGTTTCTTTTAAGTTTTCGACTCCTAGCGTCACTTGATCGGAAGCAATGTTATCCGGAAGTATACCCCAAAATTAAAGAAGTATTTTTATAAAAATGAGGGCTTTTTTTTTTTATAAGCGGGATCCAGTCTATATTAGTGTAATGTAAATGTATATTAACCACTATGAGTATAATATTTTTATTACACAAAATGTTTGAAAATTATGACAAATATGTTGTTAGTTAAGAAAAAATAAAACATACACTTGTGGCGTGTTTCAACTTTAATTTAATTGTTGTTCTCTGTTACGCCCATAGAGGGCATTAAAATTTTATTGAATTTTAAGATTTACATATTCATGTTTATTTATTTACTTTTATTGAAAAATTTAACAAATCTGCATAAAATTCAGTGCTTCATACAACGTGAGGAGATTAAAAATAAATAAAAAAATGAATGAGAAAAGAAATAATTTATATTTTGCGGAAAAAACTAAGAGTTTTGAATGCATTAAAAAAAACCAAAATTGAAATCACCTAACTGTATGGAATTTTTCAACCTCGGGTGTCAGGCATTAAGAAAAATTCAAATGAGATTGAAAAAAATTGGCGAAATAGCGGAAGCCTGATCAGCAGAGAAAATCGAATTTCGACGGTGTTGACGAACACAGTTCAATGGTTTCATGCTGAAAGAGCCAAAAATGTGTCCATCAGAGGTTTCATGTTTGGACAAAAAACATAGGAAATCGCCAAAAACTTTCGAGAAACTGTAGAAACTTTTCTACTTCAAAAGAATGGTTACACAGATGGCAACAGCGGAACAATTTGATGGTTAAGACATTGCAAAATTTGAGACATTTTACAAACTATGCTAACAGTGTGAAAGGCAATTGAATTATTCCCGCATAATCGAATGTTATGTGATGCAACCGTTGATATCTGTTTAAGTGGGGCCAACCGGAATATATTTACATAGAACAGAAAATGTTTCCTATACCTCCGTCCTAATCTTGATCAAGTGCAATATAAAAACCGTCTTTACACATTAATTATATAAAGAAAATTAATTGAAGAAAAACTCATCTTCGACCCACTCGAAATGACAAAGAGTAATTCTCAACCAAGGTCATCGCATTACCCACGTAATAAGTAAAGCCCATACTCCATAATACACGAGAGAATAGAAAGCTACCAGAGCATGCAAGTAATATAATTAAAGTATTTTATTACAGGAAAAGTCTAAGAAATGGAATGAATATTTTTCTCTTTTAAAAAATAATTCATGAGCTTATGCAATGCGTGGAGACCACAGTCAAATCCAATTTAGTTAATTAGACTGCACGGAGTGGGGAGGAACAAAAACTAAAAATTTCATTATACGGTATTTATGAATTTACGAAGAAATTTCCCGGAAAAAATGTGGAAATCCCCGGGAACTATTCTTATAATCAACGCTGGACGTAGATAACGATATTAAGTAAAATAAATTAATGCTACCAATTAGATCGGGAATTCCCCCCCCCCGTTTTCCCGAATTCGAAATCGTATTAAGGATACGAAATATTCATTTAAGGAACTTTGGAATGGTGCGAAATCCGGCGGTACTGAGCAGATAAAAATTATTATCAAAACTAAGTAAATACAGTTTCAGGATAATCCACCTGCCAGAAACACTCATTCTCAGAATTACGGATAACAACTAATAATTCCACGAATGGCGCACCGCGAATCCCATTTTTTTTCTCTAAATGGGAAATACGACATTTAGTTTCAGCGGGGGGAGGGCCGGGGGGGTCGAAAAACCGGGCATTTCATAATTTAAGATAAAAGCATTTTCTTATACCATTATAGTCGGTTTAATTTTTAATATTTGAAACTAGAATTTATTTTAAGGGATTAATATAAAATCGTCTCTTATGAGTGTTCATACAGGTTCTAGATTCCTCGACACGCAACTAACCATAACAATTTCTTCGAAGGAATAAAGTAAGGAGGGAAAAGTGGGGGGTTACGCACCTGTTAACTGGTTCCCACGTATCTACCCCACCCCGAAGGACCTCCACCCTGACCTCTTGAGAACGGGAATCCTTTAGAACGGCCCAACACCGAAAAGAATACCTACTATAAGAAATTCCCGGGGTCCTTTGAGATGAAAATAATGAAAAGAAAAAAGTGCACAGAAAGACGAAACGAGTATGAAAGGGGGAAAAAAATACGGAATTTACTATTCCAGACGGGGGTTCATATAGTGGAAAAATTCAGACAATTTCGGGGATCATTATACACATTGCATTGACCTACATTTCCGAAAATTTTATTTGTATTTGGAAATTTAAAAAAAATTGAAAAGAACTGTTTTTTAACGAAACAAGAGTGTTTCGAAATAACAAGAAATATTATCAATATCGAGAAAAATTCCTTAAGTTGCGTATTCAATGTGGAACAAAATAAAAATAAATAAGAAAAATGAAATCTTGATAGAAGAGAAGTGAAGCATGAGTGAATAATTGAATTAAAAAGTTAAGATCTTGGAAAAAACAAACATGAATCAGTTTCGAAGAGAAAATAATTCATCTGTAAAATTGCTTGGAAAAAACGATCTAAACTGCAGCATTATCTCAAAGCGCGATTGTTAGCTGGAGCATTGTAAATAAAGCCATCATTTTGGCAGAATCGTCATAATGAAATGCCATTGTTAGGTGAAGCACTGGTTTTAGACGGCCAACTGTTGGTTGGAACATTGCTGGAAAAATTTTTAATTGGAACACTGCTGGAAAAATCATTGTTGTTTGGAACACTGCTAAAAAAATCATTGTTGTTTGGAACACTGCTGGAAAAATCATTCTTGTTTGGAACACTGCTGGAAAAAACATTGTTGTTTGGAACACTACTGGAAAAATGACTGTTGATTGGAACATTGCTGAGAAAAAAATGTTGTTGGTTGGAACATTGCTGGAAGAATCATTTTTAGTTAGAGCATCGATATGAGATAACCATTGTGAAATGGAACATTGCTGAAAAAGTCGTCAAAGATCATTGCTATAAAGATGGCTATTGTCAATTAGAAAATTTCTGGAAAAGCCATTGTTGGTCAGATCATAATTATGAAAGGTCATTGTTGGTCAGAACATAAAAATGAATTAACATTGTTAGTTAGAGCATAGTCATAAAAAGCCATTTTCAAGCGAAACATTGGTAAAAAAAAGGCACTGTTAGTTGGACTATACTAGTGACGAAAAGTCATTTTTAGTTGGAGCGTTGCCAGGAAAGAATTCATTGTTTTTTAAAGCCGTTATAAAATTATTTTTGGCTGAGGCATTATCACGTTTTATAGTATATTGTTATAACTGGAACATATCAATGAATTGTTAACTAGAGAACTGTGATGGAAAAGTTGACTAGAAAACCGATGAGAGATATCCATTGTGAACAGAAACATTGCTTGTCATTCCTACAGAGGGACATACACTTGGTGCGGGGGGGGGGGGGCAGAGAAGAGCTATGAGACTTGATTTTTGAAATATGTTCACATTAGAAGAACTCAAGTGTCGAGGGGATATGATCGAAAAACAAAATTTTCATCGGGAAAGATGGATAGGATGGATCATGAATTATTAATACACCGTCAATCAACTGCTTCGACAAGGGGACACCAGTATCGATTGGTAAGAAAAAATAATTCCAGGTTGTAGTGTCGCCGGGAGTTTTCCTCCAGTAGGGTTGCTAATAAATGAAATACCTTACCTCCGGGGGTCGTGAATTCTAAAACGACTGACACGTTTAAAAAAAAAATACGATAAACATGTTGGGGTAAATCAAGAATCTATCCATACTTAGATGAGCCAATCATAATCTTTTTTATGGGGGCAATGTATTATATATTAGCAAATAATCATTCGTTCTTGTGTTTTCCCCCGATAATTACTCTTATTTTGAATTGCTGTATTTTAGTCATACTTGACATCCGTATTTTGTATGGCATCTTTTCTGCTACCTCGTTGGGCTTTCTGCCTGTTGTGGCTTTTGTATTTTTCACCATGCTATGCAATCCAAATAATTTGCTACTGTATTCTGACGAAAAATCAAAATACGTCTGAAGCAGCATGTGAATCCATGAAGAATGAAGAGGCAGTAAAATAGCAAAGAATTGTAAATCAGCTCCGATGCAGCAATCACTATTATTCATTGAATATCTATTTGCGGTACCATTTCACGTTCGATATATCGCATACAAAGCCGAGATAATTAGGTCTACGCTGTCCATATACGACAGACACACACATCGAAATATATTACATGAAACTATTCAATGGACTCAATATCATATTTAGGAAAGATAATTCAAACAATAAAGGGGGAGCAATAGAACTAACTCTGAACGCATAGTCAAACGCGGTTATAACGACCTCGGTTCTAACGACACCTCAACTATAACATCAATAATTGATGGTCCTGGGTAATTTCCATAGAGAATATATTAATGAACCTTGCTTATAACGTCAATGAAATCGCAATGACCTTAGATATAACAATACATTTTTTCGTCCCTTTGTTTCCATTTTTGTGGCGTTACCTTCAGAAATATTTGAGCTGATCACATTCAGGGAATGCCCGTCTGTTGTTCTATTGATGCTTGGCGATGCAAAAGAGATCTGCTGTATTACGTGTTTGACGCCCCCCAACTTGTTCATTGATTAATATGTTCGTTTATGGAAATCAATCCCGTATTTTTCTGCCCTTTCCGACTTATGTTCTTATGAAAATTTCCTGATTTTTTCAGCAAAACTTATTTCAATTCTTTTTCACACGAACATTCATCACACACATGTGCCGCCATGTGTCTAAACTTTTTTTTTCGTGAATACATCAAAATCCCCTGCAGACTTGTTGCAACACTTTATTTCTCGCCAAGGTCGGTTATCTAAGCAATAATTAGGAATTTAGTTGAAACTGGTTACATTTTTCAGCGAGAATTGACGATAGTCCATGCTTATTATTCCAATTTACCGCATTTTTGCCAATAAATGGGTCAGGTCGCCCTGAATGTTTTAAAAATCCATGTATTGCACCTTACTGTATTTTTCATACTTGTAGGTTCCTGAAAACGTCAACCTCGGTTGTAAAGACAAGATTTTATAGAATAATTTTCGATTTCGTTATAACCGAGTTTGACTATATCTACCAGAGAAGCGGTAAGCAATAATTGACAATTTCGCTCACCATTTTTCAGCGAGAACTGTTAATAGGCCGGGCTTATTATCCCAATTTACCGCACTTTTCTCAACAAAAAAAAAGTCATCCGGATTATTTTGAAAATTCATGTATATTGTACCTGGCCGTATTTTTCACACTTTAAAAACTCCTGAAAACATCAAGTTCGGTTATAACAATAAAATTTCACAGAATAATCTCCGATATCAAGGCAACGTAGATATTATACCCAGGTGAACTCGGAAAGAAAAGCCTGGTCTTCACCGGGACTCGAATCCAGGTCCTCTTGCAAACCGGGCATGCTACCATCTACACCACTGAAGACGCGACCCTACCTTCCTTATTGAGAGGCTACTAATGCCTCTACTTCAGCGCCTCACGCCACAGCGCGAGAAATAAGGGAGGCAGGGTCGCATCTCCAGTGGTGTAGATGGGCAGCATGCTTGCCTGGTTTGCAAGAAGGCCTGGGTCCGTGACCAGGTCACTTTTCTTTCGGGTTCATTTCGACATGATATCCGAAAAAATATCTGCTTCCTTGATATATTAGGCTGAGAAACAGCTGTCTGTCTATCCGTCAATCCTCAATGTCGTTACAGTTTGATGACTGCATCTACCGGAGAAGCAGCTCGTGTTCGCAACCGAGGAATGAGTACGAAAAACATCGGGCTCGCAGTGTATCTGCGGGCCCCCTTTGAAAGAGGCATGGAAAGTCGAGGACGTAAGCACGCAGGCAAGTAAAATATATAAAAAAAAATTTGTTCACAGTCAAAAGGCAATGGGGAAAAAAAAAAATTCCAAAAGGAAGAAAAAACATCATCGGCCACGACCGGAAGCGCCTCACTCCTCCATCATCCCCTTTTACCCAAGACATCTTCACAGGTAAAGAGATGGGAAAAGACTCAGGTGCGACGTGCAAAGTAATAAGAAATAAAAATCGCTCGACTGGTTTCACGATAGATCCACGAGAAGAAACCTGGGAAAACAGATAGCATTTCATTTCTTCTATAGGTAAATTCAAGGAAACCTCATAACTTTACTAGTTTTATTGATTCAATGCATGCTGCACAGTGGCGTATGCGATATTTCTCAAGCAACAAAGGTAAATTCACTTTCATGGATAGGGATTATAGCTGGCCTTAAACACGACTTGGTTATGGACACTGCTAGACTGGATATTCACCTTTCTTTTTTTCGGATTCGCAAGCAACCATCTATACCAGGGGCGTACAATTTCCGGCACGCGAAAGGTATTCCGGTAGAAAAATATCATGAGTAAAGGGCTACTTCAGCAAACACCAACTCTGGCCATATCGCTATATTGCAATTTACTGCCATTAGTGAGATGGGTTGGAAGTGAAGGCGATGTCTATCGGTGGTCGCCTCGAGTTATCCTCCCTTGGGTTCGAACCAGGGACCCTGACAACAACCTTCACGATGGTAGACGAGCATCTTACCATCATGCCACTCAGGCACTAAGAGGGGCCGACCATAATTCCTTCACAAGCAAATCGGGAACCATAAGGGCCATCACCAATCATTGTCAAAAAATGTCGAAATCTTAGTTAGTCAATCTTAGTAACTTAGTTGCCAATTATAGCCAAAAAAAAAATTATCGAAGGGAATGAAAGTTGCCAACTATCGCTGAAACTGCTGAAAAATCATCAATGGCGGGAAATCAAGGGCTACTGCAACTCACGATTGGTTAAAATTTAATTCACCAATAGAAGAACCTACACGTTTGACAAATATGTGAAACGACATACGAGGACTTGTATGGAGATAAAAATTTCATATGCCATCAAGTTTCTGCCCACGTCCAAGAAGCTGTATCACTGCTGCAGAAATTCACGCAGGAAAAAATCTTGATGGCAAATGAAATTTCCATCTGCATACACGTCTTCATCTGGAATCAAAAGGTAAAGAGCCTAATGTACCCTCCATACAGAGTAGTCTTCTGTGATCCATTGGTTATTTTTTTGGTTGCAGCAGCTGAAGACTTTTTTTTTTGAAGGTGGAAAACGCAGATTGGATCAAGAATTCGGCAATGTCCATCAAACATCATCGATTATTCAGGGGTTTCGCAATATTTGATGATTGTACCTGATGCTGATCCAGTCAAAAGATTGTGGAGTCGAGCTGAAAAAAACATCAATTGCAAACCAGCTGCTATTGGCTCTACAATAGCGAAGATGGGATTCATGGCTGAGGTCTGATCTAGATCGGTGCAGAAGACACTAATTCGATGTCTTCATGCATAAAATAAATGGCCAAGGCCAAAGATAGTCACAGTGCAACGTATTCATACGATATCAGCACGTTTTTTTCCATATTGTCCAAGCAAATACACGCGTAATTTTGGGTTTTTCAGAAATGTCCCGTTTTTCTACCCGTATTGCGAAGACTGGACGATTCTGAGTTGACATACATAACGAGGAAACACATACAACACGAATTCGATCAAGTTGATGTAAAAATTTGCATGAAAATGTTCATGTAATAATTCAATCTCAAGTTACATGTTCTAAATTTTTGAGAAAAAAAAACAACTTTCGGGGGGTGTTTCAATTTTTTGAAAAAGAAGAAAAAGTGATTTGACACTTTAAGAAACATTCCGTCTACTTTATGCAAATCTTTTGCCGCCGATATGCTCAAAAACCTCTTATTAGATGAAAATGCAAATTACACAACCGTTCCCTCAATCTGGGCTCTCCAGCTTGAGTTTTCATGAACTGCTCTTGTAAATTTCTGCGGTGTACTAATTTTGTGAAAAGTACGTATAATGACATAGCTGCACGGAAAAAACCAAGAAGAAAGCAGATCAAGGGAAAAAATATTAGAAAATGCACTTAAAATATTCGCATTATCCTATTCTCTATAGGGGTATAATATCCCTTCCAGGAGAAGGAACATTCCTCTCTTATTAAGAATGTCCCTTCGAATGGAGGTTTGTGTGTGCGTCTGCCTGCATAGAATTTTATGAACCCCCCACCACCTGTGATTTGAGAATTGTTTTTTAATACAAGGCCCATTCCATCAAAAATTAAAGAAAGAATCATTACACTTACGATTTTTTTTTTTTAACGGAACGGGAAAAACACCAAAATACCACCGATCTCATAATAGAACCAAATGCCAAGAGTAAAGACCTAAAAATACGAATTTTTATATAATTTGCAGAGCTGTTTTGGAGCCTACACAACCGCACACGGACAAATAAGAGGAGGGGAAACTGCAGCTACGCACACAAGCGTGCGTGAAACAGTCTTCAGGCTGCTGCTGCTGCTACTACCATTCTAGTTACTTTTAATAATTTTTTTTTAATATCAAAAATGAAAATAACGGATCAACGTAATATGAGTCAAGGAAATAAACAACGTCATGGAAAAACTCGAACATATTCCAAATAGGTAAAATAAATACAAGAACCTTCTAGAGAGGGAGAAATAACCACGTATCCGATGTCTCAAACTCAAATAACACACGCACACGAAAAAAAAAGCCAAGCACTTTAATGTATGTACGTACGCATATGCTTACATCACGGTCGTATGAGTCATAAGTGTTTTGGGAATGCAAGGTGTATAGTGATATACGTGCGTAGATGCTCCACCGATACCGATGCATGCAATTTTTATTCTATTTTTTTTTTCTCATTATTACTTAACGTCCGTTAGGTGGCGTTGAAGAAGCTCCGGATTATTTCGTGCAAATTTATATACGGCATTTGGCTAGTCCGTTCACATCCTATTAAATCAGAGGTTCTAAATATATGCGTCGCGACCCAAGCTTGGGTCGCAGGGATTTCCGAAATGCTTCTTAAAAAAAACCCATTTACAGCCAGGGGCTCTTGAACTATGGGTCACAACCCAGACTTGATTCGCAGGTGCTTCCGAGATGGGTCGTAAAAATCCACTTACAGTCCTGTTATAAATGCACTTATTGCGTCATTGGTTTCACAAATAAACAGAAAACAAACGTCCCATGGGTCGCGCAGTTGGTCTTGGGTCGTCGCTGGGCTAGTCCGTTCACATCCTACATGAACAGATTCACATTCTTCTTAAGGATCAGCCGACGCCGCAAGCTATTGACGTAATAACCAAATTTCACCGTATATATTCTCGTAATAAAAATTCAGGTGTATATGTTACTGCCAAAGCCAAAAGTGTGGCCAATTCGCGAAATGGCCGAAGTAAAATTTTTACAAATGATTCGAGCTTTGGCCGGCCATTTCGCGAAGTGGCCGTAGATCCCTGACCAAGGTTCGAAGTGTTGATGTAAGACAGTCCGGTAGGCGCTTAAACCCATTTTTATCATCGCCAACGTGTGTATACATGGCTATACAGTCGAATCCCGTTATAACGAACTCCAAGAGACCAGAGAAATAACTTCGCTATAACGAAATTTCGTTATAAAGGAATTCCACGATTTTGCATTGTTCCTATGAAAACGTATCTGGGGGATTAGAAAAATGTTCGTTAAAACGAGATTTTCGCTATAACGGTATTCGACTGTATACAGCAGCTGCATTGAATTAGCTTCATATGACGAGAGAGAAAAAGAGGGAAAATTTGGCAGAAAAAAACAACGAAAATAATGTAACAGTTTTTTGTGTCAAATTTTGAAGAAAAAAAGATGACTGGGGTTTGATGGGTTGCCATAGCTGAAGTAGCCGTAATTAAAACTAAAAAATACGCAAACTTGACGATGACCACGAATCATGTCTTTTGTTATCGGACTTTGGCCAGAGATCGCCGGACACTTCTCGAACTGGCTGGCCAAAGTCCGAAATTCGTACATTGGCCAAGTCATGTTACCACGAAATTGGCCAATTCAAGAACTGGCCAATTTCGGGCGTTGGCAGTAACATATACAATTCTGAGACTTCCCACGAGATATATATAAGACTTCCATCTTCTATGAGTACGAATTCAGTTCCCGTACGTATTTCGGAAGTTTGTATAATCATTTCTTTGTCCATTCAAACCAATTCTTATTCGGGCAGGACTAAAGCCTCTAGAACGGACAACTCACCGATTGTCTCTCGAGTTCATTCCAATAAAACTACAAGACACGATAAAGACCAAAATAATGAATGAAGACAAAAATTGCGTCCTACTGACACGTGCCCGTTTCCCCCCCCCCCTTTTCTAATCACATGACCGCAAGCGATTGACAATGGACAAAAATGGGCTGGTAGCATGTCCAGGAAGATGACAATTCAACGAATGACCCAGTGTGTGGCATTTCTCTCTCTGGCTTCCCTTTTAGAGCTGAGGAATGCCATGGAGATTGGAATCAAACAATAACGAACATAATAATGAACAGAGTTATATCAGTTTATCACACACACACACATGCGCGGGACATTCATTCTTCTCTTGAGAATTAACAGTGGTGGGCGACTAAACGGGTCACTCCTTAAATCGATTCATAATTTTTTTCTATACACGCTTCATTTCTTCATAAAAGTAGTGAAATTCATTACGTACAAACACGAATGTTTACGGATACGGTAAAAAAAAAAACGCATATAACTGGAGAAACCGCGTGACACCCAGGCTCTGTTGCAAAAAGCAACGTAAGTACTTCGGCCCCCCAGGTGGGGGGGGGGGGGGTACGCATATTACTGTACCACGTCCTTATAATGCAGTAGTTCACAAATCACAAACTTTTTGGCTATGCCCCCCATCTAAGCATTAAAAAAAATTCTGATGCGGCTTCCCCTCACTCTTTCGGCATAGGGGGATCCAGAGAGAGAGCCCCCCCCCCATTCACTCTAAAAACATATAACCGTATTCACCTCGTCCCGTATCGCATCAGCCAGCATGCGTAAAAATTGAGACACACTAGAATGTTGGGGTCCACTTTACCGCGCACCAACTCCAGTCGTCACCATACAGCAATTTCCAACCGATGGAATTCGGTGGGGGAAATAGGACGCCATCTATTGGTGGTCGGCCCAGGTTAGGTGGGCAAAGAACTTGTTTTCGATGTTCTTTCCCTACATCGAACCCTGGTAACCTTCACGGTGGGAAACGAGCATCTTACTACTGCACCACTGGGACGATTCGAATTTCCTTAGGCATCCAGCTCGTACGGTGCATCATCGAACAGGGAAGCTTATGGAAGTCTTCAAACTCGGTACGACCTGAGAAAATGCATCTACCTCGGTCAGTCAGTCAGATTCGAATTTCCAGGCATGCTGGTCTCCCCCGATGTTTCCCGCCATGCCGGCAAATGTGGAAGAATACGATATTAGCATAGACAGGAGGATTGGCTCTCGTCCGCCCCCCCCCCTTTCCGTTCACTACACACACCCTCAGTGATCGTGTGGATCACTGACACCATCCATCGTCCGAAGAGCCTCCTGTATCCACTTCTGAATACAGGCTCCTCGTAAGTGGGGGGGGGGGGGGAGGAGAGAGCGATAAACGGAGGGTGTGTATAAAGGACAGGTGGGGTGAATTAACATTTCTAGTCTCCCACCTATGCCAATAACTAAAATATTTAACAGAACGGTGGAATTTTTACACCCACCTTTCCACTTGTAATCGCCAATGTACAAATGGACCACGCACCCACTTCCTTATGAAGACGATCAAAACAGATTAATATTCATCATCTAATAATGCAAAATGTTGTTTTTTTTGCATCTTATCTCAAGGACCCCCCTGAAACCTCGCCGTGAACCCCTGGTAAAGAACATTTCATTGGTGAAACGTGACATCCAATGTGAAAGAGAAAACAGTTGAAGTACAGTAGCCAGCGGGGAAAAAAAGCAAATGAAATTTCACAATACAGTGAAACTTCGTTATAACAATACTTTGTAGACTAAGAAAAAATATCGTTGGGAGGGGGATTATAGTTATATCGAGAAGCAGCAGTTTAACATTAGGAGACATTTCCAAAAAAAAGACAAAAAAATATCGTTGTAGGGAGGTTTCACCGTATGTAATAGAAAAATGAAATTCATCAAAACTGATTCGACGGTGAGATCTCTAAGAAATGCAAAAAGAATTTCACTATTAATCACTCATTTTCAAATCCCCCCCCCCCGTCCCCAGGGGCGTGGGCTCCACGTTGGGGGAGCTGCTGTTCTAAAATCTTCAACGAAAAAGTTTTCTTTAATTCATGCAACGGTACAATGAACAGGTTAATCGTGCTATAGAAGCAGCTTCAATAGTGGGAAATTTCTCACAGTTTTAGTTATTGTGGCACGTTAATGATAGCGGGAAGAAGCAAAAGGTATCCAGAAACCCAAAACAAGCATTAATAACAACTATAATAACTCCACCAGCAGCACCAATCGATGCGGATGCCATTTAAACAATCTTCGGGTTCCTATAAGTATCTCACGCGGTATGGCGCACTATACTATTATATTTACTGATAGGATTGAATGCGGTTTGTAAGAAAAGCTCGGAAAACTGCAAAAATAGATTTAGCTGAGGTGGGCTAGTAATAAAATAAAAAAATTCCCGCGGTTTTTCCGAGAGTGGGCGTGAGAGCATTTCCAGGGCGATTATTGCCACGCTTAATTAACAAATCTATACACATCACAAAGATTACTACGAAGACTCTCTGTGCGAAAGGAAATTGAGCGCTTCTGGAGATTATCCATGTGGAGAAAAACTGGAAATACGTTTCACTGCTGGTTGATACGGGATAAGTAAGAAAAGAAGGAATAAATTGGATCAATTAGTGAACTTTCCTTGCTGCTGGAACGCAAATCCCTTTAACAATACCCTATTATACAAAAGGCGTAATCAAATTATATCAAGCGGTACGCTGCCCGGTGAGAAAGGAAGTAGCCATAAGCCAGTTGGCTTAAAGTAGTTTCGTTTTTCAATCCGTCTTAAAAAATTTATAGTTTTTTTTAATGCAAACCAAATGATATGCTTGTTGACAAAACAAATACAGTAGAACCTCGATTATCCGAACATATCAGGATGTTCACAAGGGTGTTCGGAAAAGTGAAAGGTTCGGTAAATCGATTACAAAACTTATTCGATAACGCAAAGGAATAAATTGAAATTCGGACAAATGATACCTTCCAAAAAAAAACCATGATAAGAACTTTTTTGTTGTCAAGAAGACGCACTCCCCTCTCTCATTAAAGCGCACCCATAGGGTTACGATGAGTGAGTTCGTGAGGCGAAAGAAGCAAAGATGCCAGACAAATCTGCTCCTATTCACGCGCTTTTTTGCTTGTCAATCGTTTATAACTACATAAACTATATCCGAATCCGCCGCACTTACATCTGTAGCTCACAAGCCCCGTTCACATGTGCAAGATTGGGGGGTCGCTTTGGTGATAATTACCGGCATGACAACTTTTTTCCCCTCGTAGGGAAGAAAAAGGTGGTAGAGAAGCTCATCAAAAAAAGCCCATCTTTCTTGGGGTGGATTGGAGGTCGACACCGACCTTCTGTCCCATAATCCTTTGCGCCGCGAAAACTGCTATAAGCTCCTTCGTGTACCATCTTGAATCAATCACTTCCGTTCAACCTACGTAACCAGTGACGACTTCCGGAAAGAAGCGGGGGGATTACCGGCATAAACTTAACGTCATGTGAACGGTTTGTAGCGAAAATCCCCGTTACCGGGAACTTCCCGGGATGTTTTATTGTACATGTGAACGGGGCTACAGATACATTATGATGCTGATTTTCGCTATCTGCTGATTATATATATAGTCCGTTTATCCCTTTTTTTCTTTCCCTCTACTGTGGAGGGATCACCACCACCACAATCCTTACATCTCAGAACCCCCTCTGGCCATTTTCTTCATTTTCCTTTTTTCAGTACGTGTGGACATCTCTTCCTCCACCCTCTTCAGTTTTTCTTCCTAGTCGCAATTCTTGGACCTCGTACCTCTTCGCTCCACTATTAACGCAGCCTGAGCATTCAAAACGTCATATTTCCGGCGGTTTTTTTCCCCAAGGACATTTCACGTTCATGCATCTAGTGGGGGGGGGGCGATAAGTGATTGCCTTCTCCTTAACACAGAGTATATTTATAAAAATACAAGGAAGAGAAATACTCTTTATTTCTCTATCATTCAAACTGCACGTATATGCCTATGCAACCCACGAAGCGAAGAGTATATTTTTATGGGGAAACGAATGGTCGGTAAGGGTGAAATTCGTGAATGCTTTGTATATTGGTCATGTCAATGAGCAGGTCGGATCGTCAACAAAAAATAACGGGAACAAAAGCGACGAAAAATTAGTCAAGCTGGTTCTTTTTCATCGACGTTATAAGCAAGGTTCATTAACACTATTCTCTATGGGAATCAGCCCCAACGTCCAATTATTAACGTTGCAGCCGAGGTGTCGTGAAAACCGAGTTTGACTGTACAAGGCATCTCCGATCCCGCCCAACCCTTTGGGAAAGAGCACAAACCATCCCAAGATGGGTCTCTCCAGGAGGTCAGCGATTAAGTCCGTCTGTACAAGGCATCAAGGTGGGCGATATATCCTGTAACTGTCACTAAGGGTGAGCAACCCCTCAATTTTAACTGAAAGTCTTATCGCAGCGACTTAATGCGAGGTCTCTTTGATTTCATTATAACCGAGGTTGAATATAATTCGTCAAGTTTTGAAATCATTCAATTTCATAATTTTACTACTACTGGAACCTTCAAAGTATCATCCAATGTAATTCTTTTTCAAACTTTTATCCTTAGCGATACCAACCATAAAAGTTTTCGTTGAGAGAATCACGTGACAGAAACGTCTTGGAAGTTTCCAGGACGATTACGTCTCATTGGAGGAAAAGAGTGGAAAAGCGCTTCCGCGATACGTATTTTTTTTATTGGAAATGAAACTTAAGGCGGATATCCTTTTAAACCTCCCTTTCCCATTAACTAGAACAGCAGCAGCGGGGAACGCTAACGAGCGTTTAAAAACAATTTTTTTTTTTAGCATGGATGTTTAAAACACGGATCATTAACACTACGAGGTCAAAGTCACTTACACATCAAATCAACAACACCCCAGTAAGTCTAGGACACAGAAAGAAAAAAACTTTCTTTTGACGAGAATTTCAATATTATTATTGGATCTCCAAACGTCAAAAAAAATAAATTATTTTTTCACAAATTTCATTCAGCTACATTGTAAAATAGTAGGAGTAACATACAAGGAAAGGGAAAAAAAGGGAAGGATTACTACAGATTTTTCCCTTTCGAAGAAACGGATCAAAATCGGTAGAAATTCCAATTTAGATAGACAAAATGAGATAAAGAACAGATTTTCCCCCCTCCCTCTTTTCCATTAGAATCTTCAAGAATTTGATGGTTCGTTGAACAAAAGTGAATTCTTAGCTCTTTCTTGATATAATCGCAGAATTTTTACGAGAAAAATCGCTTCTACATGTAAAGAGAAATAGAAGAGATTTAAAAAAATAATGAGATATATTCAGTAGTACAGCTCAGTTAATACGAGCCTTTCGGAAACCATCTTTAATTCGATATTTGAATAAATTAGAAACTTTATGCCTTTTTTCATAAAAGCAATCAAATAATGAATTTAAGTTAATAAGGAAAAATAAATAAATTTAAAGTTAGATGTAAATTCCCCAAAAAAAAAAAAATTTTGGCTGGTGCCTATTTTTAGATTTGTCAAGCTCTGATATAATTTAGATGCCGTCCTATGTGTTATACAAAATGCATACCTGCAAGCATGGCATTTTACTGGCAAACCGTTAATCCTAGAGGCATACTTCCAGTTAGAAAAAGTACCCAAATAACGTGTAGAACTTAGATACATCATTCATATTGCGAGGGGTTGTTTAGTTATTAAAATAAAATAACTTTTCGATCACCCTTTGCCTAAAAACTCAATTGGAATGTTTTTGCCCGTGTCTCTCGTAATTTCAAAAATAATCCACCTTTCTAAGTACAATATTCATCAAGATATTCGAATTGAAAAAACGGGGGAAAGGTGGGGGAACTGCATTAAATGAGGGTAAATCCGCATTAAGCATAAAAACGCAAAATTTATCATTTTTCCAAAAAAATTATATATTGTACGGGCCTTATAGAGAATCAGAAAGGAATAAAAGTTTTGCGATTCTAAAATTGCAGAAAATATTTTTGACGTTACTATTTATTACATTTGTCTTCCACTCAAAAATGGTGTAAAAAATAACCATCGCAAAAAATACGGGACCCACTGCTGCCATCTATAAAATAAAAGCTATACCATCTGTTATATTTTCTTAACAAATTATTTGTTGGTTTCAAACCGGTATGCAGCGTAAACACGAAATGTGGTGTGATCCTACGTATCATTTTCCTTTATGCTGCATAGTAGTACATATTTCTGATGTACCAAAATACTGGTTAATACGCTGTAATGTTTGTCACAGAGATTATTTTTTGTAAACAAAAAAAATCATATTAATCGGTATTTTGGCGCATGAAATTTACACCGGTAAGTAGAATTATATACATATATTTTTTTTTTCCATGTCACATGTCATTCATTTTCTTTCTGCACATCGGTTTAAAACCAACAATCATTTTATTTTGCGCATTGTAAAAGTTAATTGTGATTTTAATAAAATAGATGGCAGCAGGAAGGGGCGGTTCTAGCTTCAAGCGGTTTCTCGTATGAAAATACCAAAGCATAAAAATATGTGTCAGAAAAGGTAGGAAATATATTTCCCTCCAATTTCTTTTTTTCGCAAATTAATTCTCCCAATTATGCCGCTTCGCGAAAATTTTCACACAATTTCAGCAGTTGAAGAACACTGAACTAAACTGTACAAGGCCCAAGTTTTTAGTGCCAACAGGTAATTTTGTCCATTGCCTTACAACCTGACACTATAATGCCTCCTGAATTTTTTTTTTTCAAGATGTCCCGGTTTTTATCATGATTTATCCCGGGATTTCAGTCCCATGATCTGATTACCCTATCCTATGCCCGCGCCTGCCCAAGTCCGGTCCCGTACCGTAATCGGTTATGGTTATAAACCCTTGTGCCAAAAAAACAAAAATCCAGTCCAATCCTATAAGCGAGGTGAATTGTGACCAAGGCCGGAATTACACTATAAAAGTCCTTTTAAAAGATTTGAAAAATGCTACCAATAAGATCATCGGTTGCATTTTCTAGAATGTAACCAATAATCGAATTGGTGGCATTTTTCGAGTTTTATAAAATGACTTATCAAACATTTATAGTGTATCTCGACCTTTGTCACTTCTTTTCCGACGCCAACAGAGCGGAAAATTATATTTAGCGGTTTGGCTAATTTTAGTTTTATTTTGTTAATGGTGACCATATTCCTTTTGAATTTCTTTCAGAATCTCAATTTAAAAATGAAATACGTACATCTCCCTTTCAACATTTTTTATGCAAATAAATCAATTTCTTTCAAAATTTTTCAAAGTAAATCCAGTGATATTTTTCGCGCACGAAGTTACAGATGCACGAATCAATATTTTAAAGTAAATTTTTAGAGATTTGTCCTGCCCTGATTTCAATAAAATGTCACACTCAATAGGTGGACGAATGCATAAAATTATCATAATGTTACTTACTTTCGCATACTTAAACCTTTACGGATCCAACAAGTGAAATTTAATACAAAAAACAGAGAAAAAAAAAGATTTTTTTGATTATCGTATTAACGAGATTCGATTGTATAAGAGAATACAGATGAACACGAAATGATGATACGAATATTACAATGCATTCAAAATGATTTCGTTCAGCTGAATGAAATGTTAGTAGGCTGGTGAGGAAAAACAAATATATTTCACCTAATTCCTAAAGCCGAGTAATAAACATTTAATATATGGCTATAGACATCATTTAAAAGTGAGCTAGATATGAAAAATTGTTTTAATGTGGGCTCAAAAAAAAACAAAAAAAACGTGAAATCCACCGCCACGTGAAACAGCGCTCTACTTTTCACAAATAAAGAGAAATGGGTGAGTCTAACTTACAGCAAAATGAAATGAAAAAAAAAATCACATTAACATGGTTTTTTTATTACATTTTCCCCATTCATGCGACAAAAGGAAAACTTACAGTAAGATTAATAAAATCCTTTTTTTTCTCGGATAATGCATTTAGAAAAATGCCAGTTTTTGTTTATGAATACATATTAAATTTGAATTTTCTCCAAATTCAAATAAAAAAAGTCATCCGCACCCACAATTAAGTAAAAGAAATATTAATATATCATGAATGTCACAGAGAAACGATCTCATTTATATACACCGCAAGGGGTTCGTAAAGGAGAAAATTTCGCCACGAAAACGAAATAAAATGAAAATCTTTTGTATAAATGAAGTCCTTGACTAGGGCGAAAGGAGATAACAACGCAAAAGAAACTGCAAAAGGGTTAGTTTGGGTCACATGGAGATTAAGAGAGAGAAAAAATGCAGATATATAAGATATGGATATTTCACACTTTACTACACAGCGTGAAAAACCTCTGTTGAAAATATTAAAATTACATTGTCAAAAGTTCCAAGAAATAGTCAAAAAATATGTTTAATACATGTTCAAGCAAACTTGATGATTATGGCTGGGACATCTCAAGGCTTTAATTGAGAGAATTTTTTTTTTTTGGTTTATTTTGCAATTATCAATGTTAATTAAATGTAAGTCATCAATCCAGTTTTCTCAGCTGAGCATTGCTCGATTATAGCTGTTAATAAGAAAAGCTATTTGGTTGTTATTGTAAGCTAGAAAGCGGTTTACACTGATCAAATAGCTGCATCAAAAGCGTTGTTATAAAGAAATTGTTCTATTGTTAGTTACAAAGATACAAATACAAATACAACGCCACAACAGGCAAAATGCCCAACGAGGTGGCTGATAAAAAGATGCCCATAAAAATATGGATGTCATATGTTTCAAAAATACAGCAACCCCATTAAAAATGCAATTAACACAAATTATAAACAATATATACACATGATAAAATATTATACAATGCCCATAAAGAATACTTATGGTTGTCTTATTCTAAGAATGGATAGCTTCTCGATTTACCCCAACATGTTTATCGTATTTCTTTTTAAACGTGTCAATTGTGTTACAATTTACTACCTCCGGGGGTAAGCTATTCCATTTATTAACAACCCTATTAGAGAAAAATTCCCTGCGACACCATAACCTTGCATTGTCCCTCACCAATCGATACTGGTGTCCCCTTGTAAAAGCGGTTGATTGGCGGTGTACTAAAAGTTCATGGTCCATCCTATCCATCCCATTGAAAATTTTGAACACTTCGATCATATCTCCTCGACCCCTGCGTTCATCCAATGTAAACATATTCAAAAAATGAAGTCTCTCTTCATAACTCAAGCCCTGTGTGCCAATAAGGACACGCGTAGCTCTTCTCTGCACCCCTTCAACCAAGTCTATGTCCCTCTGTAGGTATGGTCTCCAAAACCTTACCGCATACTCCAGTCCAGGACGAACTAAGCCTCGAAAAAGCGGAAGAATGACTTTAGGAGAACGCGAAGAGACCTTTTTGAAAATGAGACCAAGCATTCTATTCGCTTTTTTGACAACCGCTGAACAATGTTCAGAAAACTTAAGTCGCTCGTCAATGAGAATTCCCAAATCGGTGACTCTAGTTGCATCCGGGATAGTGACACCATTCAACTCGTAAGAGAACCGTGGGTTGTTCGAACCAAAATGAGCGACCATGCACTTATCTACGCTAAACGTCATGCTCCATTCATTTGCCCATGCTGCAATCTTGTCTAAGTTGGTCTGGAGCAACTCCCTATCGCTTTCATTCCCGATTACCCCCATTAGCTTCACATCATCTGCGAATTTGCTAGTAATTCCATCGATACCCTGATCGAGTTTGTCGATAAAAAGTGAAAAAAGTATGGGGCCAAGGACACTTCCCTGAGGAACTCCACTTGTGACGTCTGTCCAACCAGAGAATTCCCCGTTCACCATAACTCGTTGCGACCTATCTCTTAACCACGATAAAGATGTATCGTATTGTTATCAAGAATGCTGTTCCTCAATTGTTTCGCAAATTTAATTGTTACAAAAAAAACTTGTTTAAGAGAATGTTATTTTTCTTAATTGTTATTGTTATAAAGAACATTTATATCAAGAACGCTATTTCAAGAGCACTCTTATTTTATTTCTTTATTATTATTAATTATCTTTCTCTAAAGAGCACTGTTCCGTTATACTGTTGCCTCTCTCGAGGAATCACTGTTCAATTATTACTGTCATCCCGAAAGTACTGCTCAATTATCAATATTTTTAACTATCGTTGTTAAGAGCAGTTCAATTATGAGTCCTCTCAAGAGCAATGTTCAGTTATCACTGTTATCAGCAGCATTTTTAATAATCGCAGTTATCTCTCTCAACAGTACTGTTATCGCTTCCAAAAATACTGCTCAATTAACACCGTTATCCACAAATATTTCAAATTATCGCGGTTCTTTCTCTATCAAGAGTTCAATTATCAGTCACCCCTCGAGATCACTGTTCGATTATCACTTATCAGCAATATTTTTTAATCACCACTATTGTCATGACATGACCAGATTCACCCCGCCTCACACCTTTTGCAATCCACTATTGTCAAGAGTATCTCGTCCTACTGTTCTCTCTCAAGAGCACGGTTATAAAGAAAATTCTTGACCCTTTCAGCGGCAATCCCGAGATGTCTCGTCAAGCTTGATCTGCTTTATTTCAGTCACCCAGAAATAACTCGGGGGGGTTCTTAACACGCTTTTATTTCTAATACGGTAGTTACAATGTGGATTAGGAAAATTTTAAAAACCGCTTAAAGGGTTAAAACAGGTAGTTGAATAATGAACAGAAAGAAAATTTCTAAATTTAAAAAAAAAATTTATATGTCGATTTTAAAATTTCGAACGTCTACCATTAAAAATGGAAATCTTAAGCTTAACTGCAATTGTGGATCCCAAGCGACCAACTGATAACAGACACTCCCATTTCTTCTACTTTTTAAAGCCAATTCATGTTTGAAATTCAGCCCAAATAAGAATAGAACACAGAAAAACACTTACTGCTTCTTAGCTCTCTACCTCAGAAAATTCATTTCCACCATTACAAAAGAAAAGAAGACAGCATAAGTCTAATGATAATTCGATTTAAAAAAAATCAAACTAATGTGTGAAACATCACGTGATTTGAGTAACAACAACACGACTAACGCCATGTTTCACAAATGAAATGCGAATTTCTAAAGTGGAAAATTGTTCAACGAAGAGGATGTTTCAGAGCTACATATGAAATGCTATAATCAGAACTTTCAACACATTCTTGTAGCATGCAGGAACGTACGCAAGACATTCTTTAGTTCGAACGCGCTCTCCAGCGCGTAGCCTACACAAAAGCTTTACGAAAGACACTGAGCTCTTAACTTTTAAAAAACATGATTTTAAATTCAAGGTATGGAAATTTTGTTTTTTCGATCACTTTTGGAAGAACGCACGAAAAAAATTTCCATGAAGCGTACGCCACTGGTTACACATGGCCAGTATATGCAACATGCATTTACCAGGGCTGGATAAGCTCGAAGTCACCATGGCGACATAAAAAATTGGTATTGGAGCCCAAAATTTTGTGTAGTTACTATTGCAGGCTGAGAGCAGCACAAAATGTTTGGAATTTTTTTTTAATTGTGTCTTACCCAGGGTCTCTTACTCTCATCCAGAAATGGGGCCTTTTCTACGTATTGAATTTTTTGAGTAAATTTATAATGAAAAAAGTATATATATAAATAAGATCGACCTCTGAACCGCTGGACGGAGTTCTTTGAGCTTCGCTCTTATCCTGTTCTACACCGGGCCGCCTCGGCGTCATAATCCCGTAGGCTAAGACATGTCCTGGGATCTCCGTACTCAGCTGGAAGTAACAGCTCACCAATTTACTAATTATTGAGTACCAAATATCATCAGGTAGGCCCCTTATGGACGTGAGAACCCCCGGGATATGCCATTACTTCCTAGATACACCTGTATCTAGGAGGTAATGGATATGTCCGGATGAGCGTTAGGATGGTCTTGGTTTTCTTGGCGGTTGTGCTGGATTCTGAAAGTAGTAACACTTCTTCTCATCATATTTCACTTGTGAATGCGCTTTAATTTCTTTACATCTAAATATATTTTTTCAGCTCTCTGTGGCCCGAACTATCTCTCACGGCGCCTTCCACTTTATGTTCTCACTTTCATAAAATATCTCAAGTACCACAAGGGTTGCGAACCATGTACAGAAGCCCCAATGAAATATACTTTCATAATTATCAACAAGTAATAAACATAACTTTCAGACTTCAAACATGTTTAAAAACCATAAACACATCACATAAAAAAAATTCCACCTAATAAAAGATGACTAAACGAGACACTTAAGAATAAGGAACTACACAAGACACGAACACGGAAAGCAAAATCACAACACCATGGCTGGCGCGGATAGCGAAATATTCCCCCACAAACAACATTCCAAACACAAATAAAGTTCGGAAACTTACCTCGACGAAGGCGTTTGTTTCGACAGAATCAAGAACTCCTTTAAGATAATTTCAATAGCGCAGACACTATATAATAATTCACCGCATCCAACACACAACAACAAAACACACAACCAAAGCAGGTATTAAATCCATCGGGGTGGCAACGACAACACGATCCGCATCGTCCTAATACCAACCAAGCAGTTTCGTACCGAAATCGACACACACACACACACTAGCGGTGGTAGTTAGTTCTTTCCAACAGTGAACTGGTGGTTCGACGTACATACATGGAAAATAAAAATATAATAATAAAATAGTAATAACATAGAGAGAGAGAGAGAGAGACAGACAGGTGCTCACATTAGAAGGGAAAAAACTAGTATGAGTATGAGGATTTTTCTGTGAAGGGAATCCAAAAAAGAAAAAAATATATCCCTTCGGTAGGAAATTTTTTTCCTTTCCTGACATTATTTTTCCGCCACGTAACAAACACGTCAGCTTGTTGCTCCGCCTCAGCTGATCAACCAACCGTTCTGGGCTCTCTTCTTTCATACATGATGTGGCCCTACTTCCTCCGAGTTATTTTTTAACGTGTAAAAAAAACGTGACAGGGATTTCCTCCAAATTGGAGAACATGATATAGAAAAAAAAAAAGAGAGAGAGAGAGATGTGACTTAAGAATAGGGCTGGCCCGATTAATCGATTAATTGTTAATCACAGTTAAAAATTTCAGTTGAGTGAATCGACTAGATCAATCCGATTAAAATTTGCGTAAAAAGTTTGAACTTCATTTAACAAAACCGATTAGATGTCTTAAATTATGTATCTATATGCTGTGTAACATTTTAGATAAGTGACCGTATTTGAAAATATTTGAATCAATATTTTGATCACATTTTTCGGCATAGTGAAATAAATACAAGTGGATTCACCGAAAAATGGGGATGATTTCAGTTTCAAATTGAGTTTGATGGGAGTTTTAGAACAGCGATTCTCAACCATTGCAGTCCTGCGATACTCTAAGGGGCCACTCAGAGCAGAAAATCAAATGAAAGAGGAGCGATGACAAACCGTGAAATAATCTGGTAAAAATGAGATTTAAATTATTGAGAGTAAGCATGAAAATTGGTAGAGAGGCATTTCTAGACACGTAGAAAGCATCAGAAAAAATAACTTCACCCGGGAGAGGATGATGCTCTTAAGATGGCCCTACCAGAACCACCTCTTACTCCCCTAACCCCCCAGTTTTTGATATGGGAAGCTTTTAGTGGGTATTTTAACGTCAGCCAAGATCCACTCTATATTGCAGATTTGAAGTAAATAAGAAAATTCGAACCTAAAAGAAAGAAAAATATGATGGCTCATCAATAAGAGCTATATTTTGGAAAAAGTTATGTCATAATGAAATAACTCGCTGACAAAAAGGAACAATTTCTTAAAAATTGTGGGGCGGCAATGAGGCTATACACCCGGGAGGCAGGTGAGCTCAAGCCGCCCCTGCATGCATATTTATACACTAATTCTTGCACTTGCGAAGTCTATATGTCGTCGAATATCGACTCCTGACGTGATTAAGTAAGGTGTTAGCGTCAAGTCGACAGGAAAACAAACATCCTCCAGAAATGATCATTATCCAACCCGACTTTGATGTGATAATTACTCTTACATCATCAACGTTCTATCCGGTATGCCGGATACCGGTGGTAACGTTCGGAATCATTTTGTGAAATTCTCTCTTTGTGAATAATAGAATATAAATTTTACATCAATAATTTTCATGCCAGGAGGACCTTTTTAAATGTCAGATGCTGTAAAGCTGCACTGAGGACCGTAATGTTGTTCTGCCGTAGCGAGCACACGTTTGTCTGTATTGCGTTGTTTAAAAAAGCTACAGCAACTGGCGATTTAAAAAAAAAATCCAACATTATAACAATAGAGGAAAACGTTATCAAAGCCCACTGTCTAAAAAAATCATTCACGTAACAGTAGTTTCAAGGGAATCATCGTCACCAAGAGCACAGTCTGAAAACTATTGTGGATAAGAGCACTGTCTAATGAACTATCGTCCTCAAGATCAGTACACATATAATAGTATGTAAAAAGCTCATATCAACAGCACCCTCTAGAAAAATATTGTTGTCAAGAACATTGTTTGAATTGCCGTTTTCGCAAACAGTATTAACAAAAACTTCGTCAAGCATGCCAATTGTTGTCCACAGTATTGTCAAAAGCACAGTCAAGGATGCTTTGGTAATGCTGTTGTTTATATTATTGTTTGCACAGAGCACTGATGAAATCAATGTTTCATCAAGAGCATTGTTCGAATAATTCTTTAATCCAAGATATTTGCTCGAATCAGTGTTCCGAACCTGTCCCCAATCATCCCTTCTCAAAAGAAAAAAAATTCATCGCACTCCCCTAATCGCAATACCCATGTGTGGTTTTACATTATTTCCATTACAGGCATTGTTTAAATCGTTTTTTTCCCGCAAAAAGTCTTTTTAAAAAGATTGTTTAACTAAGAATATTGTTTGACGCATTGTTTAACCAAGATTATTGTTTGATGCATTGTTTAACCATCAAGTCTGTTTGAATCACTGTTTAAAACAGCTATACTGTTTGAATCATTATTAACCAAGAGTATTGTTTGAATCATTATTAACCAAGAGTATTGTTTGAATCATTATTAACCAAGAGTATTGTTTGAATCATTATTAACCAAGAGTATTGTTTGAATCATTATTAACCAAGAGTATTGTTCAAATCCTTACTTAAAAAAAAACATTCTTTAAACAATTGTTAAAAAAGAAAGAGCATTGTTCGAAACCATTGTTGAAAAGAGAGCATTATTTAAATCATTGCTCGTGAATGCATTGAGCAAATCTGGTCGTGACAAATCCAGAGCCCCAAGTCGTCATGGCAACTTTAAAAAAAAATTGCATTAATTAGCACCAAAATTTTCGATATGATTATTAAATTGGAGTCTGAGGACAACACAAAATGTTCTGAATGAACGTCAGCATGCCTCTTCAACGTGGAAAGGATTCGTTAGATCCTGGGAAAATAGAACTAAATTTTGGATCGTATTTCTAAAAAAAAATATAGGCTCATTTTCCTAGACTAGCTGTTCTCAACCTTTTTTGACTCGCGGAGCATTTTTTTAGTATATAATTTCTGTGAAGGAGCCCCACAAGATTTTTTATTCTTAATTTATCATATTTACTGATTTTTTTTTATTTCCCGTAAGTTGCACACGGAGCCTTTGGCGCTCGTGGAGCACCGGTTGAGAACCACTGTCTAAATATTTGACTGATGCCAATTTGTTTCTTTTTTTTCATTGATTTGTATAAAAAATTTGTAGTGAATCAAATCGTAGTTTGCATCATTGTTTAATCAAGAACATTGTTTGAGCCATTTTTTTTAAAGAACATTGTTTAATCAAGAACATTGTTTGAGCCAGAACATTGCTTAAAAATCATTGTTTCTTCAAGCGCATTGTTTAAACAGGGAAGATTGTTCAAATCACTATTTCTTCAAGAGCATCTTTTAAACCATTGTTTAAGAGCATTTTTTAAACCATTATTTCTTCGAGCGCATTGTTTAAATAGGGAAGACTGTTCAAATCACTATTTCTTCAAGAGCATTTTTTAAACCATTGTTTCTTCAAGAACATTGTTCAAAATAATTTCTTCAAGAGCATTGATTAAATTGAGATTATTCGAAAAAAAAGTTATACGTCGGCTTCATATGCCTTAACAAAAAGAATTATTTTTAGAAACCAGTAAAAAAATGATAAATTCGGCCCATTTTGGTTGAACGATCAACGAATCAAATTAAAAACTAAATCATATGTTGGCTTCACAAGCAAGGAATAAAAACATTCATCCTCTTCAATATAGGAAACTAACAATTCCGCTCAACCAGTGCATAAAACAGGTATAGTGGGTAACAATGTCATTTTCATAAATGAAAAAGATTAATAACCTCAAAATATTAGCGTTGAACAATTCTCATCAAGATACCCATTTCGACCACAATTAGAAAATAAAAAAAAACCACACACACGTGACCTCAAAAAAAGAAGTTTCCATCCACAGACACGGAAACGACAATTAAAAAATACACTAATGGAAATTTCTCTCTATTCCTTCTATTTTTTTTTTTCCTTTTTCTAGAATTGAGCATTGAAATCTTGAGAAAAAAAAATTATGCTAATTCCACGTACAGAAAAGTAAATTTAAATAAAAAACCTAGATCGTGTCTTTCTACAGTAAAACAGAAAAATAGAGGTCACTCTAACACTCTAAAACATATATATAATTTATTTTCCGATTTCGAAAACGTACAAATTATCCGTGGACCTAGATAATATATTTTGACGAAAAATGAAATTAAAAAAATTAACTAAGACCCGCTCGACTGGAAAACCGATATAATCCACGCATAAGAATATAATACCCTCATCGACGCCACTATTCTTTAAAGCCTTGCACATCAGGGCCGAGACATTTCCATTCATTCCGCAGTATACAAGGGGACAGAGAAATTAAAAAAAAAAAACTCAACAAAATATATATAAACTGTGGTCATTCTTCATCAAATGACCTGAATTTTAAGGCCCGACACGGGGTGGGGGAAACCCTAAATTCATGCGATGGCGCCTCCTAGTAAGGACGCCAATCAGAAAATAACACAGTGTTTTCTGTAATACTCATTCAGTCAAAAACCTCTCGAGATGAGAAAATGGAGAAGGAAAAAGAGACACACACATAAAAAAAACACACACACACCACTGAATGCGGAACATCACGAAAACACGACAATGACGTCCATTGTCTCCCGCTATTGCGTTCGTAATAACGACACACATAAGAGAGAGAAATCCCACACCCTCGTTATTACATCATAACCAATGCACAGCGAACGCCTCTTTCTAAGCGCTCTTAACCTATTTCCAAATGGTCGTTTTTTCTCTCTCCCCTCCTCTCCCTTAAAAACAAGCGCTATTAATATCATCGCTTCTGTTATAAGCCGTTTAACTCATAGTTGAGAGAGAGAGAGGGAGCTTAAAATCTCAAAGAATTAATTAACCATCTTAAACGTATGTGGGAAGGAGGGGGGGGGGGGAGCACGAGAAGTTACGTGTTTAGGAAGAGGAAAGAACCGAAACAATAAGCACGTATATAGAGTGTATGTATACGTCCGGCTTCTGGTTCTTAATTCTTTTCCGTGTTCCGAAGACGAGATCCTCTTACACCGATAGCACCATTAAATGCGTGAACATCCGAAGTGGGCCGTTTCCCGCACAATCCAGACTTGGAGTCATGAGATTAAACCATGGTTTCTCAAACTTTTTGTTCCATCGCCCCCTTCAGAAATTTCTCTCCTTCATCGCCCCTCAACTCGAGCGAACCAATAGGATCCTATGTAATACCGGTAGCTTCTATTGCCTTCCCCCCCCCCTTCCAAACCATTCCATCGCCCACTTTGGGAAACACTGGGTTAAAGCACTGGGTGGTCCTCGAACTGATGATGTCCGCGATTTCAAATTTAATCTTGTAAAAATTCAAGTAACAAATTTCTAGATCACTTAATTGACTCGAGGAAAAAAAATTCGTGGCGCAGTTCCACATAACATGAGTGGCCCGCGACATATTCACAGATTCAACAGTGGCCCGAGGTGAAGTTCCACATCTGTTAACTGGCCGTCGGTACATTTACAGATGACTTGAGATGACTTGGCACTGATTCCAGATCATTTTGTATCCCGCGGCATATTCGCACATAACCCAGTTGACTCGTGGCATATCACCGCAGCAAAATTAAAGATCATTCAAGCGACCCACAACACATTTTCAGATCATTAAATGACCTGCGGTACAGTCCCAGATCACTCAAATGGGACCCGTGGCAAATTTACATATCACTCAGGTGCGATTTGTGGGAAATTTTTAGATCACTTAATTAAGTGGCACGTAATCGCGACACGTTTGCAGATCTCTTCAATGTCCCGCGATATATTCCCAGATTACTGGAATGACCCGCGTCATATTTACAAATCATTTCATTCCTGTGACCTGCGGCCATCAACAGATAACTTAATCAAGCAGCCCGCGACTTGTTTTCAAATCAATGAAAATCAATGAAGTGGCCCGCGCTATCCTAAAGTTTGACCCTTTGGTTGTCCCAAAGTGGGCAATGGAATGGAATGGTCTAGGGGGGGGCATAGAAGCTTCGGATTTGACATAAGATCCTACGGGTTCACTTCAGTTGGGGGGGGGGGGGCGATGAGAAAAAAATTTCTGAAGGGGGCGATGGAATGAAAGGTTTTGAACTATAACAAACGAACACACACGCAAGAGCCTGTCCATACAGAATAGCATCACTCGATGGCCGAAGTTGGATCAATAAATACCTTATACTATAATCTAGCCCTGAGGGATGTTCATTTCACTGGATCGTTTGTTTCCAGATAGGAATGAAAATTGAAATACAAGAATTCAACATGGCAGTGGTCCTCAAATTTTCGCCATCCGCATCTTCATTGCCCCAACCAACGTTGATTTACGCAAATATGTACAGTATTTGCTTCCCCTGTTGCAATGAAGCACAAGCGGCATAGGCTGGCTACATACTGGCCCATAGTTCTAGAGTTGATTAAATTTCCTGGGAACAATGTCATTTATTCTGAATGGTTTTTCATCGATTCTAAAAGTATTTCTTTCATTTATTCTGAATTTTCATCAATTCTGAATTTTCTTAAACTCTGAACCTATTTCTTTTATTCATTCTGAATTTCCATCAATTCTGAAACTATTTCTTTCATTTTATTCTCACTTTTTTATCAATTCTGGAGTGATTTCTTAGGCTGGGATTGCACTATAAAAGTTTGATAAAAGTTCTTTTATAAAACGAAAACTTATACCAATAAGATCATCGGTTGCATTTTCTAGAATGTAACCAATAATCTTATTAGTGACGTTTTCGTGTTTTATAAATAAAATAATTTTTATAAAACTTTTATGGTGTAATCCCGGTCTTACATTAAGAGTTTTCTTTGGCATCTTAAGCATTCTCTGGCATTAAGAGTTTTCTAAGAAGGCCTTCTTTGGAATTTTCTTACTCACATTATGAATTTTAAGTATTATATATTTGGAGAGTTTTCTAGATTCAAAACTATCCTGGAAAATACATATTAATTATTTGAGTTTAGAATTGAATCGTAATATTATGAAATTTTATTTTATCAGGAATAAATGTTCCCAATCCATTTTAAAACTGTTTTATTTTGCGTTAGTAGAATCTAGATTGAATTGTGTCATTACGTATTGGGAGCAATCTTTCTACACTTTTTATCACACAGAAGGCCTTCATCCGTATCATTTTGAGTAAAAATATATTAACGCATACATTTCCACTTTTCAATCAATTAAAGATACTCTCTCTAAAACATTTGTACGTTTATAAAAGTTTTATAAAAGAAGTAGCCATTTCAATATGAAATTACATAAATCTGGAATGCAATTTAGACGTCATACTCTGCAAGTAGCAAGGCCTAATAAAACTCGTTTCCAAGAATTTGTTCTTCATTTAGATCCCAAAATACATTTAATTTACTTCCTCAGTTGATAACCTAGCATTCTCTTCTTGGCTGTTAACTTAAGAAGATTTAAATTATATATTTGGCACTATATTGTGATCTTCTCTAATCTGATCGCCGCTAAATGTCGATTATTTTTGTCTATCGACTTCATTCCTGTTGTCACTTATTTCTTAGTATTATATGTATGTGAATTTTTTTTGGTAGTATCAATTATTCAAACATCAACATCAAATAATCTGTTTCAATTTAAATTTTCATCAATTCTGGAGTAATTTCTTACTCACATTTTGAATTTCATCAATTTTGGAATAATTTCTTACACACATTCTAAATTTTCATCAATTTTGGAATAATGTCTCACTCACATTCTAAATTTTCCTCAATGCTGGAGTAATTTCTTACTCACATTCTGAATTTTCATCAATTCTAAAGTAATTTTTTACGTTCTGAATTTTCACCAATTCTAAAATTTTATGTTGCATTTATTACGAATTTTCATAATTTCCATTTTTGAATTTTCGATTTCCCCGTCTTGCAGAAGAGAAAAAAAATCGGAGCTATGCGGTGCCGCGTCTAGTAATGCCGGCCCTGATCCGTTCAACCACCTTCGCACATTTGCACATTTACATTTTTTCTTATCGAACAGTTTTGGCGGGAAAACGATCCAAACTAAAATACTTAGAGAGAAGCATCATTTACTTCCATGAAAGATCTTCAAGAATAGCATAGAACCAGATTAACCAACAGGAATAAGATCACCGTGTGTGTAAATATGTCTCCTCTACACACCGAGAGATTCCACAACCCCATTCACATTTTAACACAGGGAACTGAACACGCGGAATTCCAAGGTGCGTTGTTTTTTTTTTTGTTTTTTTTTTGCTTCTCGCAACAAAATAGATCATTCGATGAAAACCATGGAAAGAAGAAGAAAAAATTGGAAGACAAAGAGAAAGAAAGACTCTGCTAACCGATATGCGAGAAAATCACGCGCTTAAACTGTTCATGCTCGGATGCCCGCTTACAACTGAATAAAGAGTAAAAATAATAAGATGCTATTCCATAAGAACATAAAATACATAAGCTAAAGATCCAAGTCGTAGGGAGAAAAGAAATTAAGAATATGGATGGGGGGTGGGGGAAAAGAAAAAGTCATTTGCCGGATGATTTATTTCCTTCCACTCTTTGTCATCCTCTGCCATTTCCTCGACGGGAAAAAATATTAAGGAAGGAAACGCAATCGAGTGAGTTCAACGGAGGATACCAACTAGCTCATAGGTGCACGAACTTTCCTCGTTTTGGGACTTATTTCGCCCAAGATACTTCTGCAGGCCGTATAAGGGCAACTCTACCACCACCACCACGGCTAAACAGCACCTACACCTCATAAAGGTTCCCTCTGAGGAATTACTACTACTAAACCAAACATATACCTCGTCCATATTCGTCTGCGGAACTTCTAACGAATTGGTACATATTGGAATGTTCGTGTTGTGAACCTAACGTTTAGTTTGTTTTTGTGTAATGCTTGTGTTGTGCATTGCTGCCACCTGCAATCTATTTTTCGAATTATGAGTGGAGTGTAATTATTGGAGATTTTTACCGTTGTAGGCCTATTGCTCTCTCTTTGGCGAGACTTTTTAACGGGGAGATCGGTTCGAAGTTGGGAACCGCTTCGGCCGACCACCACTATGGCGACGGTGAGGTTTCGAACCCGAGTCTTCGCAATGCGAGTCCGTCACTATTACCACTCGACCACCGCAGTGGCTCTGGGGAATTACTAATGAATTAGTGCATGCCGAAAAATAAGTATGTGCTACGTACCTAATGAAATGCATGCACAACCCTTGGCCCTCGGGGCCATCTGATTTGATCCGCAACCTAGAACCTAATTTTGCAAAAGAGAACTAAGCGGCACGTTCTCACTTTAATTAAGTGGTCCGCAAAACATTCCAAAATCATGTAAGTCACCACTGACCGGTAGCAAATTCCCAGATCAAATGACTCGCGACACATTTCCAGATCACAAAAGTGACACTTTTTTTAAAGCAATGAAGTAGCCTGCATTCTCCAAAAGGTTGAGCGCCAATTGACCAAACGTAAAGATAATTGAGAAATGTGTATTGCGTGTTCGAGAAGTGCTGCTAGCTGTCTTCCACATCCGGAAGCAACGAGTCGTGCAGAAGCTGAATTACTTCTTCGAGGATCAAATATATGAATGGAAAGCACCCATGAAATATATTCAATTTGACTGGCGAGGAGGTCCTTTCCGCATAATTATCACGATTCGTAGGTATCGAACCACTGACCCATGGTCAAAGCTATATTATGAGTTTCAAGCAGTTTCACCTATGAGCGTTAAAGTACCACCAGGTCAGCAGTCGCGAGGTTCGTTCAAGTCCGGCAAAACACAGTAGCTGAGGGACGCTTCTGAAAGAAATCATAGAAGCCCCTCGAATAAAAAAAAACAAAACAGTATCGCAATATACACACAAAACGATCACGCCAGCCATATACAAATATGCAACAATTACATACTGCCCGCCACGCGGCCCAAATCCAATATGACCCAGAGAAAATCATCATCATTATTTTTTCCCCAATCATGAAACTTCGATCCTGTTTGCTTGTCCCTGAAAAAGAAGGAAAGGAAAAAAAAACCGATTTCGTCTCTCTCTCCAAGAGCGTACATATACGCGCGCAAAGCACATATTTCCGCTTTCCATTATAATTCTTGAACAGACCGAAATCACTCTGAGGTAATTTCGATTACGTTGGTTCCACACAGCAGCCAAAAAAAATGAAAGATAATTATAATAATGGTAAAAATGAAAAGCTGGCATTATAATGATGATGGTAGAGGAGGTCGAATTTTTTTTTTTCGCCCACCCCCCCCCCCTCCCCGCACACAACCCGGAGCCAATTTATTCAATTTTACTCATTCTGATTGCTGTCATATTCTCCATCTCGTTTATTTGACGGGCTATTGGTATAAAAGGTGGGCTATTGACGTGCTCCTCGTAGTTTTATAATTCGTACCAGGAAGAACCGCGTTCGTAATCGACATCATTCTTCCAAAACTACATCATGGGTGGAAGAGGCCGTTCCTCTCTATTAATATCACTCGTGAAGTTATAGTGTGGGGGGGGGGGGATTACTTTAGAGTGTACACCACTGTCTCCCAACGTCTTTTGTCCACGTGGAACGCTTTGAAAATACCCATGTTGTAGAGAGCCTTTGGAGCAATATTTATGTTCTAGGGAACCCTAGGAGCAATATACACTTTGCAAAGCACCCTCGATAGAATATCCATGTTTAGGGAACCCTTGAAGCAATATCCATGTTTTTAGAAAACACTTCAAGCAATCCATGTTTTAGAAAACACTTGAAGCAATCCATGTTTTAGAAAACATTTGAAGCAATCCATGTTTTAGAAAACATTTGAAGCAATCCATGTTTTAGAAAACATTTGAAGCAATCCATGTTTTAGAAAACATTTGAAGCAATCCATGTTTTAGAAAACATTTGAAGCAATCCATGTTTTAGAAAACATTTGAAGCAATTCATGTTGTACACATGTTGAGAACACTTGATAATGTCTATGTAGTGTTTACTACCCTTTCAAAGATTATCTGTGTTCAAGGGAGCCCCTGGAGAAATAAATGTTCTAGGGAACTCTTGAAGCAATATAAATTTTCTCTAGGGAACCCTTGAAGCAATATTCATCATTTGAATTGAAGACATTAATTAAAATTTTGAATTGAAAGACATTTTGCTTCGATATTCTGAATATTTCTGGTCAACTTGGAAGGGGGGGAGGGCCGGGAGACACGTTCCAACATGCCTTTTTTTTTTCTGCGTACGCTCCCGAATCCACCGATTTGTTTCAGCTGCAAGAGAGCTGAAGCAGCTTATTACTGAAAAGTGTATCCATTGAGGACAAACATGGTGGATGAAGATGGGGGAATTGTGAAATATAACGTCGTCATAATTAATAGCCCACCTACAGATAGCACTGAGCCGTAACCCCAAACAGCAAGCACTCTTTTTTCTGCCACCAATATCCCCCCCCCTCCGCCCCATTACTGAGCATTTCAAAACCACAAGAAGCATTAATCGAGACAACTTCAGAGATAATTACTACTTGATCGAATATTTTAATATTCAAACTGTATTTAAGAACCTAAACACGACTATCAGAATTGGGAAGATTTACGGAATTCCCCGACAAACAATTCACCACTGGAAAATTCACACACAAAAATTCATTGTCGAGAAAATTCACCGACAGCAGTTCGTCACCAGTGAGTGATTGAGCAAAGTGAATGAATATGCAGGCAAGTGAGTGGCCGAGTGATAGGGCATGTGAATGAATATATAAGACAGTGAGTGACCACGTGAGTTAGTGAATAAGCTAGGGAAAAAGTTAATAAGTGACTGTTGGACAGTGTGAATGAACGAGTGAGTGTATAATTGATCAAGTGATAGTGTGAGTGAGTAGGAAGTAACCAAGTGAATGAGCGAATGAGTCACTGAGTGCGTAAGTGACCGATTGAGCGAGTCAACGACCATGTGTGTGACCGATTGTGCGAGTAAGTTACCGATTGAAAGAGTCATTGACCACGTGAGTGGCCGATTAAAAGAGTCAACGACCATGTGAGTGACCGATTGTGCGAGTAAGTTACCGATTGAAAGAGTCATAGACCACGTGAGTGACCGATTAAAAGGGTCATTGACCATGTGAGTGACCGATTGAGCAAGTCAGTGACCATATGAGTGAGTGGGTGAGTTACCGAGTGATTTACTTACTTCCTCATCCACTGACTCACTGTGCCTGTCACTTTGCCGATGGATGGTTTGTCGGTGAATTTTCCTGTCGGTGAATCGTTGGCAATGAATTTTCTTCACGCGTATTGGAAGGGGTTCCCCAGAATATTCTATCAGTAGGTGGTGAGGAGAGAAAAAAAATTCACATTCCTTCCAATCAAACACCCGGTATGGTCTGAGAGCGTCAAAAAAAAGTATGAGCAGGAAAACAATCACATAGAAAGGAGGAGAGATTCTCTGGACGGTTTAATAACAGTAATGATATTTTCTCTAGCACAGGTCCATGGTTAATGCCATCTACTTTTTTTTCTTTCTCATTTTTTACCACGGAATCCCCTGTAAAAACGAGAGGTGGTGCGGAGGGAGGCAGATTTCGAAATCCACGCACGGCAACATATTGCATATAGCCCTTTTATTACTTATTCGTTCACAACTTAACTTATACTACTACTACTCACACACAAGTCCGCTCGATCACGTGATCTCGCTCGCTCGCATCAAAATTGCATCCACGCCTTTTATTACAGACCGTATATAAGAAAAAGCAGAGATGATTGTCTTTTTATTTCATTTTTCTTTATTTTATGGAACAGAACTGGATTTTCGGACCGCGGGGCAACGATACGAGCCTCTCTCTCTCTCTCTCTCTCTCTCTCTCTCAGAGACGAAGAGGTACGAATTTGACCCGCCGACCGAACGACCCAACCGCGCAGCCCGTCTTTTCTTGTTGTGTATGTATATGCGTGCAGGGTTTTTTTCGTATCTACTCCATTACTAACTCACCTTGGGACAGTGCTCAAACTGGACCAATCGCGAAGAGCTTTCACGCCCCCGCAAAGGTATTATATGCCATCCGAGGTTGAACAGGAAGAATGCACTGATTAATTCGGCTGATCATGAGACGATAAATCATTTACAATAACAACAAAATTTGCATTAAGTTGTGTTTGCATGCAATTATAAGCTGAAAAATTCTTGTTTCAGTAATGAACCATGGACTGCTCGACTCTGTTATGCCGTGCAACAATGTTTCTTAAGCTTTTTCAGCTCATGCCCCCCCCCCCAAATTGAACTATATTTTCTTCTTGTAGCTCCCTGTATAAACCAGGGGGTTCATGACCCTTAAATTCAGGAAACGGGACCCTATCCTGGGATTTTGGCATCCTCACTCTCTTTGGCGCATTTGTCATGTAAAAAACGCACAAAATATCGGGATTCCTATCGGCTCGAGTTCTGCCGACCCTCCTTCCCCCAGTTTTATTCGGGGCGGTGGTTCTCAACCTGAAAATTCAAGCATTTACCATCTTCACTTTAAAATAGGGAAGACAGATGACAGCACCCCAGCGGAGTACAAAACAAGCACACACCTCCAACAGCATACATACTACTACATTAGAACCACGCATAAAGTGCTGGAAAAAAGTACGGAAAACCGAAAAACCGCTATAGGCTATACCGTGAAAACTTGTACTTGTAGGTGCATGAAAGTTTTAGAGTCACAACTATAATTGTAACTTGGCATTTTTCACTAAATCATTTTTTATGGGTACTGTACTTTTTCAGGAAAAAAAATGTTGAAATTGTAGTAAAGGTCAAACACTGGAAAGTATAAGAACACGTGTTTTCTAACGTCGGAGGAGAGAACAACAGTTGCTTAGGTTTTTTTGACTTAACAGTGGAAACTGTTTTGATCAGTCATGCGTTGTGAAATCGATTTTTTTTTTTTTTCTGAAAGTGCGAAAATGCCAAAGACAACATATTTATTGAGCAGTTGAAGGGGCGGAAAGCTTGCTCTCAGAGAAAACGCGATGCCTGGTCATGAAATGAGTTGAATTAAAAAGACTGGAGACTTTTGGTTAGTTTCATAAATGGCTCGAGAATCATGGACTTAAAGCACACACAAGAAGGCTTCTTTCTGTTGCCATTCGTCAAAAAAAGACGATTATTCAGTTTTTAAGTGAAAAAAAAGATATCTGGTGTAATTCAGAAGGAATACAACTTTACTTGTACACATCGAACAGTGCGTGGAGTGTTAATGAACAATCCTAATGTCCAGTATGCAAAAAGAACGAGCACGCCTCCCCCTATAAAACAGCACAGACAAAAGTGAGTTGAATTCGCCATAAATCACATACCTTCTAATGCTAAGTGGAATGATGACGTTTTCTCTGATGAGAAATTCAAGTTAATGGGCCTGATGGTTTTAAGCATTACTGGCATGACCTAACGCCGTGACAGAGCCCTATTTTCGGAACGCCAATTCGGAGGTGAATGGTTTGGGGAGGTTGTGCATCCCAAGGAAAAACTCCAATCGCGTTCATAAGCTGCAAAATGAACTCAGAGACGTATCAAGACTATTCTGGCAGATAATCTACTACCCGAGACACCTCTGGACAGCATTTGTTCCAACAGGACAAAGCTTCTGTCTACAAAGTCTTGGCTGGAAGTCAATTCGGTGGAACTATACTGGCCAGCGAGAAATCCTGATCTGTATCCTGTAGAGAACTCTTGTGGGGCATTTTGGCACGAGAAGTGGTACGCAGTGCGAAAATAAACATGACCTTGTGGCAACAATCAAACAGACTCGGAAGAAGATTCCACAGCAAGTTACTTACGACTTATCTCGATCGATGACATCCAGAATGTTACGATTATAGAGACGGGGGTAATTTTCTTTATTATTAAAATAATTTTGAGCATACAAAATTTTCCAATCACCTTATACTTTTTTCCCGGTTTCGTCTTATCAAAAATCCAAAAAAAAAAAATTCCGTGACAGTGTAGTACTCACCAATTTTTTTTTCATTGGAAAATAATTACTTTCACTTGTATATATATAATTATCACTCCAAAATATCCATGTATTTACATTAACAGGTTTCTGATGTGTGATAATTTTTCGGTTGTACTTAAACTTTTTCCCAGCACCTTATACCCACAACACGTTCCGTGCATGCAGCAATTCATTAGAAATTTCGAAGTAGAATGTTTACTACGGTTAAGTAGTAACAGTGGTAGTTCTCAACCTGGGAAAATATCACCTTTTGCAGTCCTAGGATAGGATACTCTAAAAGGGGCCATAAGTGACAATCATGACAGGTGGTTGACAGGTAGTCGTGTGGGAAAAAAAACCCCCACATTCAAAGATGAAGAAATAAAGATTTTTCGTGATGCGTGGCAGGGAAAAAGTACGACTACCTTCAGATTCAGGCAGAAGTGCCTATGGAATAGCTTTAAGGCCTAATGTCCATAAGGCGCCCCTAAGCCAGGGCTGGACAAATCGCAAAAAAATCCTAGGCGCAGAAAACACATTTTTACCCGAAGAAAAAAGTCCAAAATAATGCTTCTGTTGATTTTTTCAGGGCATAGTGACCCTATTTTATGTTGGCAGATATATGTTGATATATATTTCAAACTTTTAGTGCTGCTCTCAGTCTGCAATTTAGTAGTTAAACAAAGAAAAATTTTTCGCCAATACCATTTTTTTAGTCGCCATGGTGACCTGGCGCCTGGGATTCGTCCAGCTCTAGCCTAAGCAGATATATGCTGTTCGAACGAAAAGGGGGAGACTTCGCGAGGGTGTGTATAATGATCTAAGGGGGTTTAATATACTTCCGCATAGGTCAATTTTTTTTTTTTTTTTTTGCTGAAATCTGCTTTTTCCACTACCCACCCCCCTCCCACCATTCGCTTATATGGGTGCCTTTTTATAAGATCTTGTACTGTGATGTTCGAGAGTAAATTTGTATACATGTGAGCTGCCACTTTCAGCCAAGTACTGGGCCTCAGAAAATCACTCTGCCCACGGGTCCATGATTTTTGTTAAGATACGGCCTCCCACAAGAAGGAAGTTCACTGCACAACAGCCTGGGGAAAGGAGGGGGTTTCGGAGATATGCTTACTTGTGAAATTTTTGTTCATTATAAATAGACTCAAAAAATAAATTCAATAAGTAGAAAGGGTCTCGCTCCTGGGGTGGTGGGAGGATAGATAACACAGGAGAGTCCACGGACGAAAAAGGATAAAAACCAGTGATTATCGAAAGGGCCTCTAGCTCAAGCAGGGGTGCCACAAAATGTGTAAGCTTTCTAAGAGTGCCGCGAAGGGATACCTAAATTATATACTACTACCTACTAACCTACTATTTTCGCGGCACTCTTGGAAAGCTTACACATTTTGTGGTACCCCTGCCTGTTCTAAAACCCCTTTCACTAAATCAGTGGTTTTTAATCATTTTTCGTCCATGGTCTTCCTTGGACATACAGTATTTTCTATTCGGATTCACTGACGAGCGCAAGAAACATGAGCACGAGTAGTGTGGACACAACTTGCGATCGGCAGTCTAAAGCCGGGATTTCATAGGAGCAGGTTTTCTGTTTTCTGTGTTGCGTGCAATGTGAATCGCCCAGCGCGACACGCCGTCCACCAACCAGTAGGAAAAGCCGTACGACCGTTTTCCTGCAACACGCCACACGCCAGCGCTTTACATCGGGCGCGATTGGTCGATTGCTCCTGGAGGGATCAAATGCGGCGTGCGCCACGCATTTCGCAGATCTCTCCACTTCTGTTTTCTTTCCCTTCCGTTCTGTCTCTTTTATTGCGCAAAAATACGTGGATGTGTGCAGACGGGAACAGATGATGCACCACGGTAGGACAATGCAAATGCGTAGCGTGATAAAGTTACACTTTCCTGCATACGCGAAATGGTCCTATCTGGTTCACGCGGAGCAGAAAAACCTACTATTACGAAAATCCGGCTTATGGGTCAGAATACCCAACTTCAAAGCCTCACCACAGAGAAAAATTAACTCTCTATTATAGTCTCACCACAGAAAAAACAACAGGCCTACAACGATACAAATCTTCAATCATTACACTTCACTCATAGTTCGGAAAATAGATTACAAATGGCAGCACTATGACAGGTATTACACTGAAACAAACCTCACGTTAGGTTCGAACATGTACCGATTCGCTAGAAGTTCCGCAGAGGAATATGGACGAGGTGCATGTGTAGTTCAGTTGTCCAGAGGTCAGCAAGAAGTCTAACCCGGAAATGCAGTTGATGATGTCTGGATATATAAAGGAAATAAAAAAATAATCCATATATTCTGTAGAAAATCGTCAAAAACACGCAACACGGGGGTGGTCGGTATATTCAAAGAACGGTAATCTTTCAATGGGAATAGACAATGAAAATATGGAGTAAAGATGTCTCTCTTCGATCATAAAAAAAAATGTCTTGATATACCATTTCCCCCTCCCTTGTCTGTCCTTGTACTCACGCATCTCATCCCAACATGTTACCACATAGCTGGGGTGCCCTGTCATCACACCTTTCCATTTGAAAATGCTGCTGGCAAAGCACAGAGGCCCGCAGCGCGTGAACTGAAATCTTTGACATGGTAGGAGGAGGAGGAGATAGGGAGTGGGGGGGATCTGGGTTATATTCAACTGGATATAAAAGTCCAGTCCATGATCCATCATCATCAAACTTTACTTTCCTGTCTGTCTTTCTTGCTCTTCTATTTATTATTTTTCTTAGCCGCTGACCCAGCCGGCTATGGTGGCACAAAAAAGAAAAAAATCATCTTGCCCTGGCAATGAATTGCAACATCCTTTGGGATGATGAGGATATGCACTCTTTCCACGTGGACCAAAAAAAAAAATTTTTTTTTAATGGATGTTCTTTTCTAAAAAAAAAGGGGGGTGCATCCTGCGCTTGATGCCAGGTCTATTTGATACCGTGACCAAGAATTGGTTCCTTAAATTAGATAAAGCCCATTTACTTACCTCTACCATAGAGATCTCACGAATCGATGAATAGTAAAGGCTTACTTCATCACACTCATAAAGGACACTAACACAGACATGACCGCCCAGAACGACCATCTTGGGATGGTTTGTGATCTTTCTCAAACGGGTGGACGGTCTCGGAGAGACTGATGTCAGACTCGATTATGAGATAATTGATCCCGGGAAAACTAACACAGTCCGGACATTAACAGTGCACGCCGCTTAGCCCTTCAAGCGGCATAGCAGAAAATCAATAAACCCCCTTTAAAATGCCCCATATTTAATGAAGGCTTTTTTTTCGATTTTCAGCAAATATAAACTGGGGGGAGGGGGGGGGTGTAAGGGAAAAAGTATTATTACGAAGATTGTGTAAATAGACGTCATTTTTTTCACCTGTAAATAATCGATAGCACATTTTGTTAAAAACACCTCAAAATCTACAAACTTGGCAAATGTCCTGTTTCCAAAGGAGAAATGTGAAGGTGCAACGCGAAACGTCCAGATTCTTCTGGAAGGTTAATTTTCTGTCCGTCCGGTGGCGCCGCCAATTTGGAACTGTGAAATGGGGTTTCCTCGAATCGTCTTTTTCTGAAACTTCTGTCGTACCTACAAAAAACTGATGTCATCACAAGAGAAGGGTCAGTGTTGTTGGACTTTATCCTCAATGAGAGAACTTTATTTGTATTTCGCGATATCGCTGTCTCTAAATGCATGTAAATTAGCTGTTGTGTGCGAATAAATCTGTGACGTCCTGGAAATTGTTTTATCCTCTGCTCATTTCAAGGACTTGTGCGACTTTATCCGGAACAGCATTCCTTCGAGAAAATTTTACAAAATATCAGAACTTGTCAATGCTAACATATGAGGCTTTTAAGGAGGCGAGATATCTCGTTGAAGGGTTACTTTGATCCAATCGGGGTTTGGATAACGATAACCAAATGATAACAATTTTCAAAAAAAAAGTCCCGTTTGCAAGAAGTGACCATACATCTCGTTTTGTCGAACGGGGTGTGTGGTGAACTGGTGTTAATAAAACGGGACAACTCTTTTTCTTTCGCATATAATTGGTTGCAAAAAGTTCAATTTTTAAGGTTCAAATTCTATTCCAAACGGAGTTGTTTTTTTTTCCTTTGAACTAAAATCTCGCATTTTTCTTATTCAGCCATTTTGACGCATTTAAAATGGACCTGTTAAATGTATATTAGGAATTGCGATAAATTTTTTTTAACATACAATTTCGTTTCACAGATCCCGAACGTCTCCCGAAAAAAAAACTGAATCCGGTCAACTGAAAGAAACTGGTCAAGAACTAAAGGAAAGGGCTTTTTTTCGTTATGATCTTCATTACAGGAAGGCCATTGCAAAAGCAACTGCACGCGTACATGGATCACTACGGACCGATTACAACATTAAATACGGAAATGTTTATCAACAAAGATTGGGGAACAGGGGGAAAACTCTGTAGGTCTTACCCTACATAGTCTTGTAAGTTAATAAATAAGTTTGGTTAAGCCTTAGCTTCAGAATGCGCAAAAAAAACAAACTTCATACGCAAAAAAAAATAACATCCGAGAAGTTCCGATAACTATAAACGGATTTTCTTTCGTGTTATGCTATTGATCCGTTCCGTTCTTCGCAAAAGTGATAACAATACCCGAATGATAACATTGTCCACGATTCTAATAAGCGGCGTCAACTGTAGTACTAAAAATTTGTCTTCTGGTGATGAGTGTTCATTAATACAGGGTATTTTAATCATTTTTCGTCCGTGGTCCCTTTTGGACCATATTTCCTTTTAATGTTCCCTCCGTCCTATCCAGGAGCAAGAACTTTTCTACTTATTAGATTGATTTTTTTTTAAGTTAAGCATTTATTTACAGTGAGCAAATATTTTCTAAGAAAAGTCGATCCCCAGGACCTTATATTAGGGTTCAGTGAAATTCCCTCTATTGGAGGTTCTGTGTAGGGGAGTTCCAAAAATCATGGGCTTCCGGGCAAAGTGATGCTCTTAGACCCCCGTACCAACCTGGAGAGATATGAGCTTACCAGATCGATTTAATTACTCTAAAAAAGCATGGTACCAGATCTCGTCGTTTAGCGCCTTCCGACCCCCCTCCGGGCAATGTTTAGATGGATCCCATGTATCTAATAGGGGCACCTCGCATGACCTTGAAGAAGGGGGCGCGAAAGCAATGAGCAATGTCGGGAAAGTAAAGTACAGTCGAGAGAGAGAATCCCGTATTACAGAAATCTCGTTTTAACGAACATTTTTCTAATCCCTAAGATTTACATGGGAACAATGCAAAAACACGGAATTCCTTTATAACGAAGTGATTTCTCCGGTCTATTGTAGTTCGTTATAACAGGATTCGACTACATTAAAACAAATGCGGGAAAGCAAAAGTTGTTGCACAACATACATGGGGGGGAGGAAGAGGGAGTACCCAAGCTCTCTAGACATTTTTAGAAGTACGGAAACCTCCTGCTAGTGTTATGCAAGTTTATTCCAAAGAGGGTAGACAGCCATTATACGCATTTCTCTGGGTACACAAGCGTAGTACGCATAGCCAAGTGGATAAGAAATCTTCACGTGTTTATGGTGGGGGGGGGGGGGTAAAAAATCATCCTGCGCAAGACTAATGCGGTACGAAATTCTCCTAACAGTTTCGAGAGATTTCGCGACCTCAACGTTGGCACCTCTAGCGGCAGGCAATGCATCAGCAACTCATTTATGTATGTATACAGAAAGGTATATATACCTGCACTCTACTGATTTTCTTGGGGAAGAACCGGATGCTCTAGCATTTACAGCATTTTCATATGTTGTTTGAAACATGAGAAGTTGAGGGAATATCTGCTGCAGATTAGAACTCTGAGTCCCAGGACCCAACCAATCAGGACTGGCACTTGTCCCAGCAACGACATTAAATTCTTCCATATCATTAATCGACGCTCTAGTGTTGCATAGTCTATCCCATCGTCACCTGTGCTGAGAATGCCTAACGAAGTAATGGATATAATTCCCTGCCCCTTAGAATTTCCTAACTTCAAAAGATCTAAACAATCCCCCTTTGAAATGTTCATTGTTCTTTGAAACGTCAAAAGCTGACCAACCTTAACCAAGCGCCATCGTTTTGAATATCATAAAACTACACACCACAGACAGTGAGTGAACAGGTATGCCCGTTGGAAACCCGGAAGTCGAGTTCGAAATTCACTCTCCAAGCAAACAGAAAATGATAATGACATGGTACCGAGGCTATACGGTGCACGAAAAACGCAAACAGCACGAAGGAGCGTGCATTTTGAAGTAACGGGACCCGCAATCAACGTCGGTCCCCTATTTCTCGTTAAACTGTTCGCTCGAACCTGATCGGCTCGTCTTAAAGATCCGTACGCAAAGAGTCACGACAGCGAACAATTATGCAAATCGCTTAAGACCGAGGAGATGCGATCCCACGCTGTGATGTGGTTTCAAGGACCCCCTTCCGCAACATCACACAACCTGAGAAAACAAACGTTGATGATAGTTTCGAAAATGGCGGACACATTCTAGATTGGTTGCATTCTACAGCAGCTAGCTGTGTGGGTATCGTCATTGGTTCGCAACACCACAGTGGTGGCCGGCGGAATGTATATATATTTACGATCTCTCCTTGAAGAAAGTCCCACTATGGTAAGCTACAGATTCCCCCGGTGCTTCAGCCCGATACTTCCATGGCATGAAAATTTATGATTTTTTTCCATCTACAAAATATGGAAGACATAGCAGCAAAAGCTAGAACACGAAACAAGTACAACTCTGTCAACATAAATATGTTAGGGCTACTCAACTCAGACACAAAGCGTTGAGCAGTAGAGAACCGATGGTACATCAAAAAAATATATAGAATCAAATAATACATGGGAATATGGTTTGCAAAAAAATGCTTGACATAGTTAAAATTTTTGGGAACTTGAAAAATCATTGAGTATTTCAGGCATAGATGGCGCTGCTATTATAATACATGAATTTAAGCAGGGGGGAAAAACAGAAATCTAACCAAAAACAGTTATTAGAGCAGGGGTCTTCGGGGCCGTTTAAGTATTACGTAAGCAAATTTTTAGTCATTTTTTACCCCCCCCCCCCTCCCCCGTCAGCAAAACTCTGACGGTAGTGTACACATGCACACTACCGTCGTAACTGATTCAATAGTAAATTGCCCCATGGCGATAGGCCGGAGTTGTGCTTGGATTGAAAGAAAGTACATTTCCCAGAGCACTTGCTTGCACTTACTTCCCCATATTCGCACTAAGCCAGATCGTTGCACTCGCCGCATTTAATTAGCTACACGCAATCGATGTCAAAAATGGGATGTGGTCACAATAATTTGATTCGACTGTGTAAAAACGTCTTCTCAAATGACAACTGATCACGGAACCCTGTGTTGACACGGCATGTACTGAAGAATGCAATCATGGGAGGAGATACGGGGGGGGGGGAGGCATGGATTGTCCCCACCCCCAACGTCAATGACGGAGCCCGTAAAGGCCTATATATAAATTGGCATCATCATGGCCCCCTCCCCTAGCCTTTCATATCTATCTTCGCCTATGAATGCAATAATGAACGCCGGACATCACACCCCACAATTCCAATCTCCACAAAACGTCCATTAACACCACATGGCGCAGAAAATGTTGAAAAAGATGAACAAAAGAAAGATAAAGGCGACTGAAAAGTCATAATCAAAACAAGAAAAAGAGAAAGCGAAACAAAATTTATAACGCTTGTCAAGTCCAAAAAAAAAACCAACTGATAGCAGATGCATGTATACAAGTTATGTCTTGCAATGGAAAACCAAATATACATGCGCATGTTTGTGTGTGTGCGTGACCCACTTGCCATTGTATTCCACGCTCTGGCCTCAAAATGAATACATATACATGTATAAAAAAATACCATACCAAACAAAATTACATACAAACACCTATGCAAATCAGAACAGAAAGGGGAAGTGAGAAATAAGGGTGTTACACTATGTGTCACTACTATTATATATTATGTAGACAACGTGAATTCAAATTGTGTTGGATACATCACGTGTATCACAGAGAGAAAATGAAAACCAACTGTGGCTCTTTGGCTGTTTACACTATCGAACTAAATCGTATCGAAAAAGAAATACGCCCAAAATGGGAAGTTCTGAACGAAATGAAAGGGGATAAAAGGGTGTTTTCCATGTATATACACACACTCCTCCTCCCCCATGGAGTGTATGTTCCTGAAGATACAACCTCATCGTGTCTAGGGAGAACCAATCCCAAGGGTAGTAACATATCTCATCAGTGGATATACTCGTACTGACAGAGTACAATGTTAATGTATGTTTCTAATCAAGTGTGTTTTGTAACATTGTTCTTTTCTATACATTTATTTTGAATAATTTTTTATTTAGACTCTTTTTTGGTTAACCCCTACAATGCATAATTTTCTACTTTGAGCTGATAACTTTTTTCCATAATTAATTAAGCATATAGAAAGTCGGGAGAAATATTTAAGAAAATTGTATCCGAATTGTACTCCTTATACAGTCTTAAAGAGGATGCATAAAATAGCATATAAAATAAATGTGTACTGAAGTATTATTACTTTCCAGATACATAATTACCTTCTTTGTGATTCACACTACAGCAAGAAAAAAAAATTGGGTTGCAAACTTCAGACAAATTTACTTCGACGCAGCACGTTGGATAATTCGTTTTCTAATTGTAGAATTCAGTTTTCTGCAATTAATTACATTAGTCATCCATTAATTTTAGCAAATTCTTTAAAATATTGTTTAATTCCTTTCTTTGCCCTATGGTTAATAGCAACTTTTAAATTTTTTTGTTTTTCGAAAATTCAAAAACCAAACTAAAAATGATTATTCTTAATATTTTTCGAGATTTGAGAGACAAAGATTCCATGAATACAATAGGCAGGACGATTTCATAATTTCCGTTGCCGTATTTTACTGGCAAACCGTTGATCCTAGACTCACACTTCCAATTAGAAAAAGTACCCAAATATATGTGCAGAACTCAGATACGTCATTCATGTTGCAAGGGGTTGTATAGTTATTAAAATAAAAATAAAAAAATAACATTTTATACGGACACCGTGTCTTCAAAAACCCAATTAGAAAATTTTTACTCTGTCTTTCCTGATACCAACAAAAAATTTCACGTTTCCAAGTGCAATATTGGCTGAGATATTAAAATTCAAAAAGATTAAAAGTTAGCATATTGCGGTTTATACGCCACTGCAGATTTATAGGATGATTTTTTTTTAAATGAAAGGAGCGGAATTTGCAAGCCATCGCTTGTTATGAGCAGGGAAAGAGGATAAAAAACAATATACTCCACTGAAAACGCATATCACAAAATATCACAGATGCCGTGTGAATAGTTCATCTATATATAGGAAACATTAAAAAAGAATTTAATAACATGTCATACCGGGTACAGCAGCTTTCAACAGCAACTTCCCTTGACGATTCCAAACAGCAGTGGCGGCTGTAACGTGTCGTACTTCGGAACCACGGAATACGAGGTAGTACCTGTCAATGTCGTTACGCCGCTGCTCGCCCGCATCGTAAGTTATTTCTATTCCACCCTGTTGGTAGGGGGGAAGAAAAAAAACCATTTGTTTCGTTTAAAAGAGAGATGAAGTTCGATCACACAAATCGTTTGTCGAATGTATACAGCGGTGAAAATGAGGGGAATAATACATATTTCCTATGTGTAGATTTGATCTAGATGTATGCCACGATACTTGTTACATAATACAAAATTAAGCAATATTTTCATACAAAACCATTTCTCGTTTGCGTAGAAATTCTTCAATCGGTTTCTAGAAGAAATATATGGAAAACTCATTTCTACCATAATATTTCCATTATAGTATGAACAACATTGATCACAATCGTTTTTCACGAGAAGCTTCCCACATAAAATCATTGTCAGAGCCGCCCTTAGTGGGTGAGCGACAGGTGCGGTCGCACCAGGCCCCGCACTCACAGTAAATAGTATCGTGGGGGGGGGGGAGGCTTACACCGATTATTAACTTATTTGTTTCATCAATTGTGGAATTATTTCTTTCCTTAAATTCTGAGATTATTTCTTTCATTAAATTCTGAGATTATTTCTTTCATAAAAATCTGAAATTATTTTTTTATTGGTTCTGAATTTTCACAACGGAGAAATGGAATTATGTATCACCGTTAGTTTTGAATTTTCATTAATTATGAAATTATTAATCTCATCAATTCTGGAATTATCTTTTATTAATTCTGAAATTATTAATTTCAACAATTCTGGAATTATCTTTCATTAATTCTGGAATTATCTTTCATTAATTCTGGAATTATCTTTCATTAATTCTGGAATTATCTTTCATTAATTCTGGAATTATCTTTCATTAATTCTGAAATTATTAATTTCATCAATTCTGGAATTATCTTTTATTAATTCTGAAATTATTAATTTCATTAATTCTGGAATTATCTTTTATTAATTCTGAAATTATTAATTTCATTAATTCTGGAATTATCTTTTATTAATTCTGAAATTATTAATTTCATTAATTCTGGAATTATCTTTTATTAATTCTGAAATTATTAATTTCATCAATTCTGGAATTATCTTTCATTAATTCTGGAATTATCTTTCATTAATTCTGAAATTATTAATTTCATCAATTCTGGAATTATCTTTTATTAATTCTGAATTTTCATCACGATTCTGGAATTATCTTTTATTAATTCTGAAATTATTAATTTCATTAATTCTGGAATTATCTTTCATCAATTCTGAAATTATTAATTTCATCAATTCTGAAATTATTAATTTCATCAATTCTGAAATTATTAATTTCATCAATTCTGAAATTATTAATTTCATCAATTCTGAAATTATTAATTTCATCAATTCTGGAATTATTTTTTATTAATTCTGAAATTATTAATTTCATCAATTCCGGAATTATCTTTCAAAAATTCTGAAATTATTAATTTCATCAATTCTGGAATTATCTTTCATCAATTCTGGAATTATCTTTCATTAATTCTGAAATTATTAATTTCATTAATTCTGAAATTAATAATTTCAGAATTAATCTTTTATTAATTCTGAATTTTCATCACGATTCTGGAATTATTTTTTTATTGGCTCTGAATTTTTTCATAATTATTTCTCCCGTTAATTCCGAATTCTCAGAGAAATTCCAGAACTTTCCTCTCTCTTCCGTTAATTCTGAATTCTTGTGAATTCATGTTTTTTTTTTATATTACCGTTAATTAAGAATTTTCATTAATTGTGGAATTATTAATTTAATTAATCCTATTTTCATCAGTTATGAAATTGTTTTTCTCGCTTGTTTTAAATTTCCATCAACTCGAATTATTTCTCTCATTAATTATCAATTTTCATTGATGCTGCTGGAATTATTTCTTTCAATTATTTTCGATTCATCAACTGTGAAATTTTCATTAGTTTCGGAATTGTTGTTTCATCATGATAAAATTACCTTCAGTGCTGAATTTTCATGAATTTTTTGTGATGTTCCACATTTAATTTAATGAAATAATGTGTGCAGATATCTCCCCTCATAATATATGTAAAATTGGGTCCTAAGCAACAATTTTGGTGCAACGAAATCATCGAGACGTACCTGGCCAAGCGTCTGGTATAAAGGGTGAACCTGATTATTTATTGCAGAACCATTCTTCAGGAAAGTATTGCTACGAAGCCCATAGTTGAATTCACATATAGCTATGTATATTGATTACTTGAAAATATTGTTGAAAAAGATAAGTTTTCCAGGAACTATTGTTGCAGTTGGTCATAGCTGTGGAAAGTATTGTTAGAAAGGCACTTTGACTAGAAAGTTAGAAAGGAAATTTCACTGGAAAGTATTGTTAGAAAAGCAACTTCCCTAGAAAGTACTGTTGCAAAACTCATTGTTAAAGAATGTCCGTAACACTTTAATAATATATGTATTGTTCAACAAAGTATCGTTGGACAGCTTATTGTTTAAATAAGTATTACTGCATATAGCTTATTGTTAAAGTAAGTATTGTTGCATATAGCTTATTGTTAAAGTAAGTATTGTTGCATATAGCTTATTGTTAAATTAAGTATTGTTGCATATAGCTTAGTGTTAAAGTAAGTATTGTTGCATATAGCTTAGTGTTAAAGTAAGTATTGTTGCATATAGCTTATTGTTATTTTTTGCACAGCTTATTGTTAACATAGGTATTGTTACATAACTTATCGTTAAAGTCGATGTGGTTTTGAAGTCATTGTTGTTAGGTCAATTATTCAAGTTAGTCTGGGGTGTACATTGTTGGTGGAAGTATCCTTGCAAGGGTGTTTATACTTGTTCTGGAAAACGCATAGAGCAAAATGAGTTTATTTGCAAAGAATCACTGTCATGATGCACGTTGTTGTGAAAGCATTCTAGCAGAAAATGTAATAAGAAATTATTGTTGTCAAGGTTGTAAATATGATAGGGGAAATATTATTGTGGAAATCCTTATTGTTGATAAAGTATAGTTTCAGGTCAACTAACATATTTTAACCGTTTAGGGATGAACGTCGTTGAATGTTTGTGAAGTCCACCAATTTAGAGAGTACTGATCCACGCCTCAGATTTTTGAAAACAAAGTAAAGTAGCATATACTCAACAAACGAAGAATATTGGTTCAGAAAATTTGTTGACAGCATGAAAATCATTGTATTCTCGCTATTTTCATAGTAAGGACTGATTTTGAAAGCGATAAATTTTTGCAGCAAGTCAATTCAATGTAAGGAGCTTTTCGCCCGAATCCCTGTCTTCAATAAAGTACAAAAGTGGATTTAATCAGTTTTCCTTGAAATTGCTACCAATGAAAAGTCAACGGCACTGAAACTGTCAGTGCACGTGGCGCCATCTATGGCAGCGAAATCGCACAACCCTTTTTTAAATGCAGTAGAACTTGTTTAATTAGAAGTCCATAAAGTTACTGGGGAAAAAGTTCAAATTATCAATTTAATCTATCCCAGATCTTAAAAAATGACTACAAATTGCAACTTAATCATCAGAATTCACATACGATAATAATTACCAATCATTAAAATTTCATTATCAGTTATGACACTATAACAAATTTTAATAATTCATAATCATTGATTTAGCTATTGCTCTGGAATCAATATCGCTTACAGAATTTCTTTACCAATGCTCAAAGCCTGATTTACGGACACACTTCATGATCATCCGTTGCGGGATTACACCATAAAAGTTTTGTAAAAGCTCTTTGATAAAACTTAAAATAATCCAACCAATAAGCGAACGAATGTAACAAATGAGGTGATCATTTGATCATTTTTGTCGCAGCACGGTCATTTTTTGCAAACGCTAATTAGACCCCAGGACCTACAATTTTTTGCCAATTCCGAACGGCAGGCTTTTTTTTTTATACTCGTCGAGAGGTTGTTGCCCTGACCCCTCGATGGGGGGACTCCTTGCGGTAGCAATCTTATTCTGCGGTCATGTCGCCGTTTCTGTTGTACCCCCGTGTCAGTAAAGTTGTTTTCTGACAAGGACGAACCGGGTATCAAACTCGCGGCACCTCTAAACACCCTATGGTACTATAGGCGAGTATCTCATCGACCTGGGCCACTGCGCCCCATGAGGTTATCGGTTTACTTTTTATAAAAGAGCTTTTTACAGTGTAATTGCGGCCTTAGGGTACGTCCATAGTGAACCGCTTCTGGCTACTCGCTTTATCGCGGCTGAAAAAAGATCGTGAAAACTCATTGGGGCGGCCATAGTGCGCCCGCCTACCTGCTTTTACCGGCTCAAACTGCTTTTACCCGCTTTAACCAGAATGAATTATTATTTCTTTTTCTCGCTTGACCGGCTCATCGCTTGCAGTTTTGAACGGATACTTTCCTCTAAGTGTTCGTTTTATAATGGAATAGTAAATCGACGGAGTTTTTGTAACGATCAATTATCGTTATTACTAATCGTTGATTAATTATGACATAATAAAAGCGAAATCGTTAATCATTAAGTAATTAAAGAAAATTACCAATTATAGTGAATCCAATTGGAGTTTTTGTGACGATTAATTATTAATACTAATCGTTAACTAGATGACATAATAAAAGCAATATCGTTGGTTAATCATTAATTAAGGTTAATTAACGATTATACTGAATCCAACGGAGTTTTTGTGATGGATAATTGTTGCTAATACTAATCTTTAATTAGTTATGACATAATAAGCGAAATCATTAATTAATTAAGGATCATTAATTATCATACTAAATCCAACGGAGTTTTTATGACGCCTAATTATTGTTAATACTAATCGTTAATTAGTTGACGTAATGAAAACGATATCGTTAATTAATCAAAATACCGTTGGATTTCGTTTTATCGTTACTAATTATCGATCATGATTTAGTTTTATCGTTAATAAACTGATTAACGATAAAACGAAATCCAACGGATTTTGCCGTTAATTAGTTAATTAACTAATTATCGGCCAGTTCAGTTTTATCGGTATTAGTTGATTAGTTAATTATCGATCATGATTTAGTTTTATCATTAATATAAACTAATTAACGATAAAACTAAATCAAACGGAATTTTGTAACGATTAATTTTCGTTTTTCTAATCGAAAATTTGTTGTGGCACTAAAAGCGAAATCGCTGATCTATCACCAATTAATTAATTTACTATAATTAGCGATTACACTAAACCCATTGCAACTTCAAGGCGAGTCCTATTAATTTCATGTACATTCGTCATTCTTTCATGTTTGATTTCATAATAAATATTTTTTGTTGTCAACAAAAACACACAATAGATCCCCACGTGATAGCTCCATGATGCCAACTGTCCATGCAGGCAGACGCTCCCGCGAGCGGTGCAGTATAACCACCACCGGCTAGAATCGCGCGGAATCATCTCGCCTTCTACAACTGCCGCGGTTTAAGCAATAAAGCGAGAAGCGGGAAGCGGTGCACTATGGACGTACCCTTATGCTATGAAGGAAATAAGCTTTAGTTAACGTAATCTGAATTTTCCGATACTCATGCTCTTAATGACGATAAAAAAAAAAAAATATTCTGATTTTGAATGTTACACCTTGATGTACAGGTTAAACATGATCTAATTATTATATTATTATACTTATTACAATATTATATAATTATTATAAATCAATAATTAAGTGGTACACATTTTCGATGCACTCCAATTAAACAATGTTAGCGCCCGAGTGGCAAGATGCTCGTCTACCACCGTGAAAGTTATTGTCACGGTCCTAGGTTCAAACCTGGGGAAAACTACAGATATTTTCCTAACGAGCTTGGGACTACCACCGATAGATGGTGCCTTTATTTCCAACCTAACTCATTAATGGGAATAAACTGCAATATAGTGATATGACCAGAGTTGGTGTTTCGTGAAGTAGTAGTTGAACAATATTAAAAAAATGGGCATTAAATGATAAAAAAAAACACAGTTGAGTAAAACATAATGTAATTTTGAAGCTTCTATTAGGCTTTGGAAAATTTGTTGTTCTGAGAAAATCAAAGTCTGACTTCTTGTAGAATTTTTCCGAACTAAATTTGCTCATACAAAAAAAATCACGATTTTATTCCCATCAACTTCGAATTGTTTAAATTGAACAAGAAAGTTTAAGTTGGAATTAGTCAAGTTCAAATGTATTTAAAGAGGAAAAAAAAAACTGACAAAGCAGAAAAAACACACAGTTAATTCAATAATAATAATTAATATGCTTATGAAAACTAGATTCTTACATATACAGGGGCTTGTTTTGGCTCGATGCTCATGGCGGGCGCATCTCAGGGTCATTACAAAAGAGAAGCAGCTTCTTTCTCCTGATTCGAATAAAAGCGTGCAAGGAATTAATTAATCAGTTCGGAAGAAAAACAAATAAAAATTAATAATTCGGCGATGAAACTAGATGTCGATTCCGCAGGAGAAAAGAAAAAAAAAATCCATAAATCAAAATCCAATTAATGAGAATATATATATTTATATAAAAAATTACATTGGAAAATCAAACTCGGCTAAAATAATGACAATATTTTTCGTGATTTCAGGTACTACTTCAAACTGCGATAATGAGGTGCCCGTTATTATTATCATCATTATAATAAATTAACGACGTGTGAGGAAAAAAAAATTTCCAGACGTATTTCGATTATTTAGTTGTTAATTGAACATTTTAAGCTCACGAACTTTATAATTAATCATTCCGATGTTTCCGTCTTCGAGAAATCGACTTGTTATCGTCTAATCTGCATATATATCATTATCTGTCGTTATGTAATCGAACTGGAATGAAGAACAATAATTATAAAAGTTGAAATAATTAGCCACCAGGCCTATACGGCTCCATGGGAATTTTTTTAAAGTGCAGCACAACTACTTAATCGCACATGCACCTCGTACACATTCCTTTAGGCCTAGGGAATTTCTAACGATTGGAATAGGCAGCAGAATAAGCGCGGATCCGGGATGAATGATGTGTGGGGAGAGGAGAATTGTGTAAGTTCATTGAATCGTCCCGTATTTTACGGGAAACGCGGATTGTTAATATTGTTCCGGATAATTTTTCACAAGCCCTTGAAAGGAGCAGAGGATGAAGCAATCTTCAGGACGTCACACATTCATTCACAGAACAGCAATTTCTACATGTATTTACAAGCAGAGATACACGCTAACCAGATCAGAGTTCTGTTATTGAGCATTCCGTCCAACAACTCTCCCGCCGTTTTCATAGACATGACGAAAAAATTATAGAATTCTTCTACAGTGCCGGTTTTGTGGCGCCACCGTCTGAATAAATCCAGAAGCTTCGAGCATATCTTGACATTTCCGGTTTGGTAACAAGAAATTATTGTCCCGAGGGGTTCTTCAAAAATTGTGGAAAGACCTCAATTTCGTAATAATATTTCCCTATATTATTCGGCTCTTCGTGGGGGTGGGGGGGGGGGGAGATCGTACATAGCCCCCCCCCCCCCGAATCCATGCCTAAGCAGAGGCAGACATCTACAACTGCAAATAGAGCGACGGCAGACATCTTCAACTGCGAATGGAGCAAAGCCAGATATCTTACGCTTCGAATAGAGCGAAAGCGGACATCTTGGAATAGGGGGAGGGGCAGGCATCTTCAGCTGCGAATGATCCGAAGCAGATATCTTCCGCTGCGGGAGAAGCTGAGGTGGAAAATCTTCAGTTTGCGAATGGAACGTGAGCGGCATGTTCAGCTGCTGATGATGCCGAGGCAGACATCTTCAGCTTGGAATGGAGCGAAGCCAAATGTCTTCAGCTTGGAATGGAGCAAAGCCAGATATCTTCAGCTCGGAATGGAGCAAAGCCAGATATCTTCAGCTCGGAATGGAGCGAAGCCAGATATCTTCAGCTGCGAGTGAAACGAAAGCAGACATCTTCAGCTGCGAGTGAAACGAAAGCAGACATCTTCAGCTGCGAGTGAAACGAAAGCAGACATCTTCAGCTGCGAGTGAAACGAAAGCAGACATCTTCAGCTGCGAGTGAAACGAAAGCAGACATCTTCAGCTGCGAGTGAAACGAAAGCAGACATCTTCAGCTGCGAGTGAAACGAAAGCAGACATCTTCAGCTGCGAGTGAAACGAAAGCAGACATCTTCAGCTGCGAGTGAAAGCAGGCATCTTCAGCTATAAATGGAGCGGCGGAAGATATTTTTAGATTCGAAGGTGCGGAGGTTGATATCTTCTACTGAGAATGGAGTGGAAGAAAGCACATTCACAGGGCGATGTGTGGGAGAGAAGCGACTTATTATGTAGTGGATTGGATCATCCCGTATTTATGGGACAAAAAAATTACTCTCATATTATTCGTCTGTGGGCAGGGCGACAGTACCTATCCCCCACCCCTGGATCGGCATTGATGAGAAATGTGTGCTATGAATGTGTGTGGCCCTAACTTATTTAGTTGTTAGAATTGTGCCTTTTTCGTGTTCTTGCTGGTGCAGCCAACTGGCTTCCATATTTAGAAGTAAAGATGGTAAATGTGCTAGAATTTTCAGTTGTGTCGCTGTCGTGTAGCAGGCAAAAGCCGGTTGAGGGCCCAGTCACAAAAGAAAATATGAAGTCGAGACCCGGTGAGCCACCGTTAAATTCATCTCCGGTTGTAGGTCTGTCTGCTCTTTGCCGAGACACTTTAAATGGGATACCGGCTCGCATTTACACCTCAGAAAAAGTCGCAGAAATCCAACTTAACCCGACCACCACTGTGTGTTAAAAGGGTTCTAACATGGGTCCTCACGATGAGACTCCAGCACGATGCCAACACCAGTACTGAGAAAACGGATGGCAGAGAAAGCTGCCTGGCTAATTTTCCTAGCCAAGTGCTTCTCAACATATCGCCGTAATTGCCAACATGGAGGCCCACGCCCCGAGGGATGGGGGGTGTAATTCGATTTTTAATAGGAGCACTCAGTATCTATGGAAATTCATATTTAGTGGAGAAATAATTTCAGAATCGATAAAGATTCATATCTAATGAAAATTCATATCTGTTAGGGGCAGTGATTCTGAATTTTTTGTCACAAACGGCTCCCTTTCCCAATTCATAATTCATCTGCTGTTCCCCAGAATAGTTTCATAGACATTTTCACCCACAAAACAACCCCTTCAAAGCGTAAATAGGCACCCAATATCTACAGCTCGTCGTGACGCAATTGACAAAGATTAGTGACGCTCCTAGGAACCACGACGCACACATTCAGAACGGTAGGAATAGACATACTCCAGTGACTTGCCCATTGGGGCTTCATGGAATTTTTTTTTGGCCCGTACTATTTTAAAGGTTGAAAACCCTGCTTAAGGTATCCGACTACCTTTCTTGTCACTTTTCTTTAAAATGGTCCTGGAGTGAACTTTAAATACATTTTTTGATTGAAAGTGTCTCGAAATGGTCAAAACAGTGACAAATTTTTGTCTATCTATTATATTTTCTAAGAAAAAGTCATTTTTATGTCAAATTTTAGGCAAAATTCATGTGATATTCGAAACGCGATTGCAAAAAATTTTAATAATGAAATGCTTTGTGATTTTCATAGTGCATTTAGCTAGTAATTTTGCAGGTTATGAACCAAAATCTAGAGGATTGCATGATATGTTCATAAGTTACACCAAAATATGTTTAAGTACGTGTGAATTTTTTGAAATTTCTTCCTACATTTTGTCTATAAAACACTGTAATTCAAAAACTATATGTGATAGACCTTAGATTTTGGTTCATAACCTCAACAATATATAGCAAAATATCACATTAAAATTTCGTAAGGATGCAATGCATCAATTTTTAAAAATCGTGTCACAAAGTCAAGTAAAATGTCAAAAATAGCATTCTTCGTAAAACGCGTTTAAAGTCTTTATTCGCGTATTACTTGTATGTAAAAACGCAACACTAAAATGAACGTAACTTTGATTCTAAGCATCATATAAACAAAACAAGGCCCGTTTCAGAATCACAACAAATAGGGCTTTTATAAAAAATAAAAAAATGAAAATCCATATTTTCTTCCAAAATGACGTTTTCAACGTAGTCGGATACCTTAACTACTTAAAGGCCAGTCGCGATCCAGGCTCTGTCCCTGATGGGATGTAAGCCATTTACCCAGAAGGGTTGGACCACGCTGGAGGATATACCTTAACTACTGACCCTGAAAGACCAGGTCAATAGTCTTTTGGGCTTCCCCCCCCCACGTGAATAGGAGATCCTTTTTTAATAAAAATTTTGTGTCACTAAAACGAGATAGAGGCGTACACACGAAGACCTACTCTGGGGAGTGTGGGGGGGGGGGAACAAACAGGTAAATTCGAGGCACAGAAAATCTCTTCAAGGAAATTAATCTGTTTAAGTTTCGAAAGCCATTTTAAATTTACATAATTACATAAGTTGATTGAAACTGCATTACCTTTTGAGCGGTTTTTAGAATTTTCCCGATCCGCATTATAACTGTCTATTGAACCTTCACTAACAAATTCTATAAATTGCCACCTATTTTCAAGAATACTATATTTGTTTTCTAATTGCGTGAGCTGACAAATGCTCCTTCCCCCCCCCCCCCCCCACACACACACACAAAATGATAATAAGAACAAAAAAGAAAAAAAGCTATAGTTTTCTATTATTTATGCTGCACGCATAATCGTATACTACCGCGAAAGGGAAAAAAAGCCTCCTTTCTCTCCCCTTCTGTTATCAGACTTTGAACAAAAACTGACCCTGCCCACTGGCAGTTGATTGACAGAAAGGAAGGGGAAGATGTCAGATGGAGCTGTCTGGGCTAGGGATTGTCGGAATGAGAAGGTTTTATGACGAGTTATTCAAAGAAATTTTCTAATTCTTCTGTTCTTTGAAGATAGTTTTTTCTCAATATATGTTTTACATCTTTTTATTTATTATTATTTATCATCTTCGAAGAACATACCTCCCCCCACACACACACGTCTCTTACGGAGTGGGGAGGAGTCACTAGAGGATTTTTACAAGATGCTTAGTCGGAAAGCCTTAGCCCAAAGCTTCTTAACCAATCAATAGCGGCCCTGACATGAGTCGTACAAATCCTTTACAGTTACAAATCCTTTTATTGCGCTACTGGTTTCAGGAATATCTTTTCAATTCTGGTGGACCGGACTGGGACCCAGATTTTTTTGAATCATCGTTTTCTTGAGAATCATTATTTTATAAATTATTTTTTTTTTGAGGGCGGATGGGGATAAGTCGGCATCCAAAAAAGGCATAGCATTATTACGTAATGCATAGTTACCCAAACTTTTTCGTTCATCATCCCTTCCCCTGCTCAGAAGTTTTCTTTCCCTCATCACCCATCTTCCTGAGCGATTCTATACCGTACCGCAGTAGTTCTTAAAATGGGATGCCCTCCCCTGCGGTCCTGGGATATTCGAGGTGGTGATGGGGGGGGGGGGGGACAGGTGAAACTTATGTGAAAATGGAGCCACGACAGGTGGTAAACAAGGGACTATGAACTCAACATTAGATCAACTTAACTACGTTTCCCACGAAAAAATCATCAAATCACTCTAATGGCCCTCAACAGCTAACGAATTAACTCGAGTGCCCGCCCCCTTCCCCCGACAGGTTGTCTATTCCCTCTTGTAGCCAACAGCCGGTTTCCAAATCACTCGTGCGGCCCGTGACAGCTCACCAAATTTCTAGAATGGCTTCGCGACAAGCTACGAAATCACGTGAGTGGATCGAGATAGTTTTCCAAATTTCTAGAATGGCCCCGTGACCTGCTACCAAATCACTCTAGTGGTTCGTTACAGCTTCAAATCACTCGTATGGACTGAGACAGGTTTCCAAATTCCTAAAATGACACGCGACCTGCTACCAAATTACTAGAATGGCCAGCGACAGGCTAACAAAACACTTGAATGCCCTAGACAGGTTTCAAATCACACTAGTGGGTCTACAACAGGTTTCAAATCAGTGTGACCCGTGATGTTACCGAATTATTAGAATGTCCGCTCTGTCTACAAGGTTGAGCACCCTCGTTGTAGAAATTCAACTCATTATATTTTAACAATCTCACAAAAATTCAGCAGAACGTAATAACGCTTTATCTTTCGTCACTGCTCTCGCCCGTTTTACCTTCGTTATCTCCGAAAATCAAAAACACATACGTTTCACCTCTGAGAGAATTGTGTTTCGAATAGATTCTCTCCTCTCCGAGGATTATTTTAGGTTCCGTGAGCACAAGTTTACTATAGGTGAGAGTACGGTAGTAACTCCCCGACGGAAAGTGCATCACGCGAAACAAGGGAACGGAATCCTGTTTTCTAGGGGGGAAAAACAACGAATAATCGAAAGGAAAAAAAAAGTGGAGGGTTCCCCCCCCCCCTTTCCCTTGGCTTCACTTTCTCGGAATATCGAAGAGCCAAGTCCGGATTTAACAGTGGAACTTTCTCCACTCTTTATATAATCCTTTAGAAGCATTCTATATGGGAACCTTTTTTTTTAACATTGTCATACATGGATATTTTTTTCTCGAATGGATACACATAACAGGATTTCACATAATATACATTGTGATACGCAGATAAAGCTCGCTTGTTAGGGGCCATTCAAGTATTGCAGTCAGCATCCGAAGTGGGGGGGGGGGGTATTCTCCGGCTTTGCTGCCTTTTGATGGGGGGGGGTGTGAATGATGATTACGTCATCAATCACCCTTTATGAAAATAGGAAATATCCTTACTGATACCTTTAACTTGTGTATTTCTGTGTGTATTTATTTACTATTCCCCCCGAAACACTTGATCACGCGTTATGGGTCACACTTGCGTTATAGTCAAGACCAGACACATCCGCAATGATTCCATCAAATTGCATTGAAAGCTAAATGCAAAGATGGATTGATGGTTTTGCCGCCTGTGGGCCTCAAAGCAGAATATGCCGAAATCTGCGATGTACGTAGCAGAACAATCAGAGCTACTGCACCACACAATCTGGAGGAATTCCAAGAAAAGTATAGAAAACTTTATGGCGATTTTTACCGCAGAACACATTTTCACTCAGCCGAGGGCTCGTTGCGGAACAATGCAAAACATTCTGGTTTGCGGGCCTATGGGCTACACAAATTTTGCTGCCCTTCTCCTATTCTAGCCAATTTTTTTTGACCGCTCACTCATACTTCAAATTTGAAGCGCTAGGCTATACCCCTATTAAATGTCTAATAGTACCTATAAAGTCTAATGTATATAGCCCCTAATACCTGTCTCCAAGTCACTCTCTTGGTGATTCCGATGCTTGAAAACTCCTTTTCCTAAACGGGAGTTTTTTTCGTACACATAATTATCATTCGGTTATTGTCATCAGAAACCTCGAGTCCCGATGTGATCATTGAGCGGCGTGGACCGTATTTTCTTTCGACATTTTAGTTCTTTTGGAAATTTTTTTTGCATGAAAAATAAATTTTTGATTGTCTCAATTGTCTCAAGGAGAAGGGGGCACGACCCCCACGTGCGCCTCTAATCCGAATATGCAATAGGAGATTGGGGACAGAGCTAACGAAATTTTGCTGAAGCGGCGGAGGAGGGTCAAAACGGCTAAAAAACCCTAATTTTTTTAGCCGTTTTATTTGAATGGCGGCGTAATACTTGAATGATCCCTTATGTGTGAGTATTACTAGCGCTGATAAAGGGCAAGTAGGATCACATTGGTGAACCCGAGAAATCAGATTAGTTTTAAGGAAACCATAGTTGTTAACAGAATATTGAACGAAAAGGTGAATGTTTGTGTATATACCGGTATTCTGGGAGCAAATCAGAACACCTTTTCCATTCGAAAAGACGCCAAATCCCGGGATATTCAAGAACTCAAAAACAACGAATTTTTTTATAAACAACGGTGATGTTCACTGAAGTGATGTAGGAATAACGATGTTTTCTCAGAACAAGATTGTTGTTGCGGAAGTGGGTTAAAAGGCATTACTTGAACACAAGTAACTTTAAAACAAGTTATTACTTGTGAAGGTAGATCCACAAGATCCGTAGAAACGGATTGAATACTGTTCTAACGCAGTCCAATTTGTTTTGTTTTTTTCGGTACGCTTAAGACACTATGTGAAGGTTGTTTCTCAAATACTTGTACAAACTTCAAGGAGGGAGAAGGTGCACAGAGACAAATATAAATCATACAGCTTACCAAACGTTATCTTTAAGCACTGGCGTAAGCAAGCCCTATCCTGCACTCGATAGATTATAGTGGTGGTGGTTTTTTTTGGCACCAAGAAAACGGGATAAAACTATTTGAAGAGGAAAAAAATGATGAAACAGTCCTCTCTCCCCCCGAGAAAATCCCAAGTACACCACTGCCTTTAAAAGATATTTTCAGGGCTACCACTCAAAAAATTTTAAAAAGTAGGTACGGGGGGGAGCACTCCTAAGAAACATAATCTTATGAGATCAATCAACATAAAAAAACCAAAAGAAGTATTTTTTTAATGTTATTTTTTTTTCCATAGCAATATTTCAAGATCCTATAAGATTGACTCGAGAAAAAGCAGAAATGACTTGGTAACAAAAACGAAAATTTGGGCCAAAACAGCATACTAGAAACTACCGAGATAATTCTTTTCTCTACAATAATCTCTCCTCACAATATACATTACATTCTTTTTTTGAAGGAGTATTCCGAATTCCAGTCTGTCAACTGTATTCCCGGATGTACAGCAAATTATGAAGACATGTAAGTTTTCTAACAATGGCATGCCTTCCGAATGCACAGTGTAAATTACAAGATTGACAATGTAAATAAGTCAAGGTGAACCGGATGGTTTTACTGAAGTGTCCATCAATTTTCTAAAGGGGGGTTCGTTAATATTTTATTGTTCTATTCCAGTGTCATCGTTTTTGACAAATGAAGCACTTTCATTTATAACTCTTAGCAGACCTTAATAAACATTGTTTATGCCTCTGCATGTCCTAAAAACACAGAAGACGACTGAATGCTATTGGGCAGCATCAAAATCAAAAAATCTAAAATAGGCCTATGTATTCAAACTGCGTTATGCAAACTGTTGTTTTACCTATAAACAAAATGTACACCGTAATTTTGAATGATGGATGTTAATTACAATATAATGAATAGTCTAAGACCATGGAGTAGTAAATATGAAATTTTTTCTTCTGTATCCAGATAAAAGTTTTTAATGACTACTCAAAACGTTAACACGAAATGAGTTTTTGAACCCTCAAACTAAGCAAAAGAAAAATTCATAAATCACATAGCACCACATATATACCCCTCCCCCCCCCCCCCCCAAATAACCTGAATAAAACAATACAACTTTTGTGTTTTCGCAGAATTATTAATTGCAATCTACTATATTTCTATTATTTGGCAATACTTTGATGATTCCTTCATTTAAAAAAAGTTAACCGAATTTTTTTGATAAGATCTGGAAAAAAAAGTAGTAAAAGTAGAACAAAACTCGGAAAGTAGGACAAAAATGGGACATTTTACCAAAAAGTAGGAGCCCCGTATTTTACAAAGAGGGTGAAAAATGAGACAGGAACATGTAAGATGGGGAGAGAGGATTCTCAACTTTTTTTCTAGTTGCGAATCAAAATCAACAGCACCAATAAGTGGATTTGTAAGTTAGTTTGTGCGACACATCATGGAAGTCCTTATGACTTAGGTGTGGGTGCTTAGGCAAACGAGGCTCCGTGGACCAGGGCGCTTGGGGGTCATAGCAATAACAAACGATTTTTTGTCGGGGAAGCCAAATTTTATTTTGTCTGCGCTCTCCACAGTGAAGTAAAATCGACTAATTATATAGTTAAAATTTGCCGGGAGTTAGCTGCAGTTCGCAAACACCGGTTTTATGATGCAATCGTAGCAGTGATTAATATGTGTAAAGTAAGCTGAATCACGATTGTGTGCGGTCATTAAGTAAAACGTTGAAACTATGCATTTTGGGTATACTGCGCAGAATAGAGAAAACTTCGGAAATTTCGTCAAGTATGAGAGTAACCTTGCCATAACGATTACGGAGACGAGGTAAATAAACATAGTCAGTAATAAGTAGGCCACTGTGGCGGCTAGGCAGCTGTTAATACAATGTCCCATCGAAACCCCCGCGTGATTCAGGGCAGGGATAACTAGGGAAGAGTAATCGAGTACGAGAAAGTTTTTCGGCAAACTGAGAAATTTCAACCAAAAGTGGAAACCCTACTAGAGGGGCGGGGGGGGGGGTGTTGTTGAACCTTCTGGATCGTGCGGGCCACTCGCACTAGTTGGTAATTTGTCGTGGGCCGCAACAAAATAAAATGCCTAATTTAAATTTTTTTTGCATTTCAAATAGCGTAATGAAAATGTTAATACAAAAACCACGGTCATATGCTTTTAATGGAATTTTCATCGTGGGCACGTTGGCACCTACATTCGGAAAAATACAATAAAACGCCAAATATCGGACTTCGCCACCCTCTATTTGCTGCCCGGAGCAGTTGCTCCCCCTCCCCCACCTATTTCCGACCCTAGATTAAATTAATTATATAATTGAGATATTGTAATTAATTTCAACCCACATTTTGTTCAAAAGTCATGGGTTCAGCCAGCACCTCTTAGGGCGGTATTCACCTACATGATGGTTTAAACTATAGTCACAATTTTTTGGTAAGAGATCGACACGGATTGGTTAAATTCAGGTTTTTAACCAATATATGTTGATCTCTCATCCGAAAATTGTGATTACAGTTTAAACCATGTCGGTGAATATGGCCCTTAGAGATGGAAGGACTCCGCACGGGTTGCGAAGTTCATCTGTAACGTCATTAAGACTACCTAGCAAGTTTGCCACATTTTGAACCACAGCATCCTATTTCGTTTCTTCTAATTTTGGCGTAGAATCTTCCTGGTTGGCTCATAAATATCGCATGGTGATTGGATGTGGGGCATAGAAATCGCTAATTCTGAGCCCGATCGTTTCTTTTCCGCGCAACAATGATAGCAGTTGATCCACAAGAGCAGTGGAATATTTTCCCTGAATATTCTGAGGGAAAATGGACTATTTGCTGTCGTCACGAGCAACGTGCGGAGGCCTTCTATTGCCAAGAGGTGTCGGTTCAGCACGCAAGTACCAGAGTAGTAATTCCCCGAGGAGTGCTCTGCGGAAAAAGGGGGTCGACAGTGCAGTGATGGGTGATATTCCCCCTAGCCCAGGGGTGTTGGCCACGTGGGCCAAATCTGGTCCTCGGAGCTGTTGATCGTGGCCCGCCGACCGTTTTTAGAAAATGATTGAAAACATTATAGACGTTTAATTCTAGAATTAATGAAAGAAACAATTTTTCAAAATTAGTGAAAAAAAAACTGTTTAATCAATGAGAGAATAATTTCGTAATTTGTGACAGAAATTATTCTATGATTAATAAACGGATAATTGCATAATTATTGAAATTATTTTAAAAAATGATTCAAGGAAATAATTTCAAAGTAATTGATTTAAACAATAGAAAAATCATTTAATGTGATTTCAGATTAAAATAAATCATAACCAATTTAATTCATCAAACTTTTCCAGAATTGGTGAAAAAAATAATTTCAGAATGCATAAAAATTTTCAGTTATTTTTGCCTCAACACAACTCGGGGCCGCATTTGGCTTCTTTTATTAAGATGTTACTGTAAATTGCATGAGTGAGCCTTTACAAAATAATCTGGATTCTCCTTGCAATTATAAATACCTCAGCATGAGTTGATGGCCCGCGGTATCTAAAAGGTTGAAGGCCCGTGCCATTATCCAAGACAACAAATCTTAGGTATGAAGCTGTGGAACATGAAATAATTCCAAGGTGACTCATTTTTTATCACTGCCCTCATTCGGGACTGCTAAACGTCCCGCATATACAGGATTGGGTTATAACAGTATTTCTCGAAGAAATCTCTCGGTGTATCTGCAAGTTTCAATTCAAAAAATTATGACTCTTATTCCTTTGAAAATTATTTCCTTAAACTCGAACATTTTCATGCATCTCAGTGCCTGAAGAATTGAAGAAAAAAATCAGGAGCCAGTCAAATTTCTTAGGAGATAAAGTTATTTGTAAACATTTATTTATTTGTAAAGTGTATTTATAAAAAAATACTTAAATGAGTCTTTTTTTCCCCGCCTTTTCCAAGATATAGTGACCCTCTTTCGGTGTTAGTCGATGCGCAGATATAAATCCTGTTATCCTTAGACTTCTCTATTTAGTGATCATGCATAGAAAAGGGACCAATACCTATTTTTTAGTCACCTGGTGCCTGGAAATTTCCTCGATCCCGATCGTGAGATATTTTGTTTATATTAAGATATTTAAACCAAGTTTTAGTGTCAAATTCTTGTACATGGCGTGCCTTCTGTGACCCCCCTCCCCCACTCCAGCGCTATACAGGGGAAACATGAAGAAAACAATATCAGGCGAATTTTTTATATACGGGATTCAAGAGCTTAAGCAGGTGGGGAGGTCCCCCAAAGCAGAATGTTTAACATTATTCTGCAACGAGCCCTCACCTGAATGAAAATGTTCCACAGGAAAAAAAGCACACAACAGTGTTTTCTATACTTCTTAACCCCTTGTCTTACAAGTTTTTGGCAACAAATTCGGATTAATCTATTTGACGAATCGGAGATAAATCTGGTAACCTTGTCCTACACCTAACTGCACATTAGAAAAATGGGAAAGAAAAAATAGAAAAGGGAAATACAGTCTAATAAAGTATACGGTAGATTTCTCTTTTCATATCAGGGCCGTAATTAGGCTGGGGCAACCGGGACACTGCCTCAGGACCCCAAGCCGAATAAAGGGCCCCAAAAAATTACTTATTTTGCATAACAACCATTTCAAGAAGGGCCCCAAAGGAAAATTCCTCCCCGGGGCCCGAAAAGGCGCACTACCAAAGCTTCCTATTAGTATCTAGGAAGCTTTGACACTACGGCCCTGTTTCATATGGTTACAATAAATCTTCGCGATGATATGAGGAGAGAGGAAAGAAAACAAAGAGCTGAATTGAATTTATTCCACTGGCGTTCGGGCAAAATATTTCGTGTGATCGTAAAGGGGTTAATTTTCCCTGAAAACTGTTCTGCAGAAACACTCTCGACACACTGATTTCGGCATATTCTACTTTTGGGGGGGGGAGACCATACGATGAAATGTATATTCGTTTATTATGGAGAGTGCTCGGACCCCCCCCCCCCCCCATCGCCCCGTTAAAATGATTGGGCCTCAAATTCTCCGAGGCTTGGTTTCTATGCTGTCATTGTGGGTGTATTCAGGTTAGTTAGAGCATTAGTGCTTCGTGCCCTAAAAAGTTTGGGTTCCACGGCACCTGAGTAACACTTGGTCTTCTTGTAAATTATCATTATTATTCGCGCGTGAGTAACGTACAACATGCAAACGATTATCATAAAATAAATCCGTTTCGTAAACAAACTCGGTTTCCAGAGCACTGGATTCTTACCTCTCAATCACGACGCTGTAAAGTAGCGCACATGCGACACACCTGACGTTAAAGCGTACAGGACACCGTCATAATCTATTCACCTATACGCCAGCAGCTACTCCACTGGTACGAAACATCAGTGACAGTCACGGCTTCATAATTAGAAACTGCATGTGTGGAAAGAAGGGCGGAGAAGAGGAGAAAAAAAAGCTAAAAACAAGATAGAATCAGCAAACACAATTTTTTTCCCCTTCAAATTACGCGCCACGGCATGCATTTGAGTAATAGGGAACGTAAAAAGTAGAGGGGTGGGTGGGTTTATACGAGTTGTCTAAATAAAATTTACAGCTGTTTTAGCTTTTACGCCACTAGCCGGAAGTTTATGTAGATGTCTGGATCGACGTGCTTGAACCCTCCAAAATATATTCGCGGAGGGTAAAAACAACCCATTTCGTCACATCTGAGGTGTCGCCAATGGAAATTTGGAAGAGTGATCTAAAGCAGCAATTAGAAACACTTCATCAGCAATCAGTACCGTGGTTAAAGCATAAGCTTTGCCCAACGAAGGTTGTGGGTTCGATATTCCCTCAAAAACCCACTCAGAATTTTATTTTAACTGGACAGACAGGAATGTTTATGAGGTGCATGTGCGGTGTAGAAGTGGTGATCCCCAACCGGCTTTTATACCTTGCGGCATATTCTAAAGCCGGATCTTCACCGAAGCTTCAAACAGCGGAAAAACCGGTATTGAGGTGTAGCTAGCACACAGTTCGGGCTATTTTAATAATCTATTTTATGCAGCTCAGAATCACGTGGCGCGGTGGGTTCGGATCCGACTTCACAGGGATGTGAAACATTTGAGTGAAATACGGCAGGAAAAAATTGCTTTTGAAAATAATTCAGTAAAGCTACTTGTAGAATTCCCCACAAGCTTACAGCTCGGAGATTTACAGGGTGGTAACTATCGACCGCCCAATAATTTTTTACAGGCGTGATTTCTTGTGTAAAACTAATACAGAAAAGTGTTTTTTGTTTTAGGATCGGACGAATGTTGAGGGAGTTATAACGTTTTGAAATTTTAAGACGCGTCATTTTTCTAACAGTCAGTTACGCGTGAAACACTGAACAAAAGTAAAATTCTCCCTTAGCGAGGCGAGATTACCACTTTTCGAAATTAACTGAACTATTCAATCCCGTTAGAAGTCAAGTTCGATCATCTTTTACGAATGGCGCTTTTTCCTCTTCGTGAAGAGCAATGTAAACCTTATAACGTAATAAAAATTCGTCCCCACTTCATTCGCAAATATATCACCAGATTTGTGAAGTGTTAGCCAAATGAGATCTACATGAAAAATTGTTGAACGAAATCAACACATTTTAGCCAAAATGAGGCAATTTGATCTTAGTCACTGTTAAGTGAAATCTCTTGATGGAAGGTGCATAAAAGTTGTAAGTGATAACTTCCTTTGTCAATGAATTTCTTCTTTTTCTTGAACTTATTTCTAAAGATATAACTCATTCTTTTTTTCTTTAATCTTTACAGGTTTTAAAAAACCTTTCCTAAAGAACCTTTGATCAACAAAACGAAATTTCTCAGAACTGTGTACAGAGGATATTTGATTAAAAAAAAATACAAACTGTCATAATATAAACAAATATTGTGTAAAAAATAGTTTTGCTTTGATATTTCATGTAATAAGAAAAAGATTTTGGTTAATATTATAAACAAAATTTACATAAGCCTAATATATATTTCTCCATTTTATAAAGAAAAATTCTTGATTAATCTCTGCCTTTTGCATATTTAGGAGAACATTCTGCAAATACTCTCATTCCTCGAGAACCCCAAAATAGAATGTTTCACTTTTTTTTGCAACGAGTCTTCAGCTGACTGGAAATGTTCTGCAGTACAAATTTCTTAAGGAGTGAATATGAGCCAATCTCCTTGTTAAAAAAAGTCTTGCCACAGAGAGCAACAGGCCTACAGATATTTAAATATTTCACTTCAGTTATAGTTCCAAAAATAGACAGCAGATGGCAGCACTATAACGAGCATTACAAAGGAACAAAACTGCAGATTGGTTCACAACACATACATAGCAGGTACCAATTCATTAGAAGTTCCGCAGTGGGATATGGATGAGATCCATATGTGGTTTAGTAGAATTTGTTTTCCAACTTTGAGGTGCAAATGTGCGCCTGAACTCCATTTGAAAAAGTTTCTATGCTCAGAGAAGGTAGACATTCCCCCCCCCCTCTCCAAAGCAGAACTCTTTGTATTGTTCTACAATGAGCTCAGCTACATGAAAATGTTTTGCGTTAAAATTCTCAATCTTTTTAAACTTTCCTTAAAACTCTTCCTGCAATTGTCCTGCAGCTGCAGTGCACGTTCTGTGATGTACATCACAGTTTTTTGGCATATTGGGCTTGGGCGAAGCATTTACTATCTTTACTTCAAAATATGAAAAACAGATGGCAGCACTAGCAAGATGAAACAAGCCCATCTCTGACAACATAAATATGTTAGGGTGACACATATCAGCCTATATACACACAACACGTTCCTGCATGTACTAGTTCATTAGAAATTCCCCAGAAGAATGTTGACGAGGTGCATGTATGGTAAAGTAGTAGTAAAAGTAGCATTGGGTGTTCTGCAACGTTATGACTGTTTTGAATTCCAAAAAGTCAATTCCTCGCAATATATAATAACAAAAAAATTATCTGTATCATCATTGGCTTCTATACATTTTCAGGTTATAAAAAGCAGGGTTTCTCAAATCAGAAAAAAAAAAAAATGAGTCAGCCAAATTTCTCAAGAGCAAATAATTTCTTTCTCAAGAAAAATTATCTAAAATATATATATATAGAGAGAGAGCTACAAAATTTTTTCCAAACTTTTTTGACAGTTGGTTAACCAGTATCAGTGCCAATTCCCAGATTTAAAAAAAAAAATCTATACTTTGTTGCGTTATGAAACGTTTTGCTGGGGAAGAAAACGTGTCATACAAATAAAAGGGAAAATTGAGAATTTTCCAAGGTGACCATATGACCTGTTTTTTCTCGACATTCCCATATTTACTTGTAAGTTTGGCCCTTCTGACTTTTTACAAAAATTATCCTGTTTATTACCATATTTTCAACAAAGCCTACTTGAATTATTTCTGAACTCAAGCCAGCTTTGACTATGAACATAGACTGAGATAGACCTGGAAGTCTCGGGGGAGCACGATGATGTCAATTCATATATACATTAGATCAGTGGATTCACCTTTGACACTGGGGGGGGGGGGGTCCCTGTATCTCCGACCCGACCATGACTATGAATATCCATCTCACATATTTGTCATGTTAAATGATTTTTTTTCCATGGAATTCATTTCAACGTCTTCACATCTGAGCCAAAACTAGTTTAAAAAAAATTTTCTTTTGATTGATTAGTGTTTATTGTACTTTAAAATGCTGTTAAAGAAGAAAAAAAATTTCCATTGAATAATTTGGGGGGGGAGAGAATCTTTATTACAATTATTTGAGTCAGGTACACACGTGTCCCTCAGGTCTTAAAAAAAAAATTATTAAAACCATTTAAAACTGTTAAAAATGCAGTACAAATGCTTGTACCTATGACGCGAAGGCAGGTTTATCCACGGAATTTGCAGTAGCACTTCATTTCTCACATCAGTATTTGTTGTTTTTTTGCAGATTTAGCAAGGACTTGGAAAGCGCCAGATTCCATGGCAACTTTAATTATTAACATGGCGCCACTTTAAAATTTCACATGAATTATAGTCTGAGGCAGTTGTGGATCTAGAGCTCACTCTTGGGAGAGGCAAATTTTCAAATTGTTGTAAATAGGGTGACCATACGTCCCACATTTTCCAGGACAGTTCTGGTTTTCTGGTTTTTTTTTGTCGACTGCTTTGAAAAAAAATCCTCAACTTTTTCTGTTTTTTAGTTGGAAGTCTTCTTGAATTTTTTATTTAATCAAAAATATTGATACAAAAAATTTTCAATGGATTTATAGAATGCAATATTTCATAATCACTTTTCCCATCGGGCTCCCCCGCCCCTGTCTGAGGACAACAGAGTATTCTAATTCAGATGGCAGCACCAGCGATAACACAAACACAACTCTGACAACATAACGAGTTAGCGCCATGTATACATAGCACTAGTTCCAAAATGTATGATTCATTAAAAATTCCACAGAGGAATGAGTACAAGGTGAATGCATAGTTAAACAGTAATGGCTAGTAGAACCACCCGCACATGCTGAAGTCTGAGATTTTTGGTAAGCCCCACACCAATATTTTTCACAGGCCTCTCCCATCCATGAGAGACACGATACTCATGTAGGCTAACATTAATACCATTAATTCATTCCATCTAATGAAATTTATCATTCATATTTCTCCCTCATCCAAAAAAAAAACCTTTTTCAACAACAACCTTTCAGGTGATATAGTTTTTAAAAATATACACACATAAGCTTGATACACATAAGCACGGGTAGAATGATCGGGTCCACACATAGGCTTAATGTCTGAAGTCGAGACGCTTCATGAAGTGGCCACCAACTGATCAGTCCATTGCAATCATTATCTGCCCCCCCCCCTTCCATATTCTGCAGCAGGACCTTCAACCGCTATGTTGGTCGAGTGGTCATAGTGAAAGACTCACATCAAGAGGAGTCGGGTCCGAACCTCCCATCACCACAGTGGTGGTCCCCAAAGCAGAATGTTTAGCACTGTTCTGAGACGAGCCCTCAGCTGACTGGAAATGTTCTGCTGTAAAAATCCCTATACATGTAATAGTATTTACTTGCACTTTTTCTTAAAATTCTTGCAAATTGTTCTGCAATGTACATCGCAGATTTTGGCACATTCTGCTTTGGGGGTGGTGGTTGGCTGAAGTCAGTTACTGTGTTTCCCAAACTTTGAGGTGCAAATGCGTGCTGATCTCCCCGTTAAAAGTCTCGCCACAGAGAGCAACAGGCCTACACAATTAATCATTACACTTCACTCATGGTTAGAAAAATTGACGGCAGATGGTAGTGAAAATGGTAGCAGCACTACACAAACAAACTTCACATTAGGTACACTTCATTAGAAATTCTGTAGAGGAAAGTATATGAGGTACATGTACGGTTAAGTAATAATAGTAGCAGAACCTAAAAAAGAAGACATTTTGATAATGAGTAAATCAATCACCAGGTAATTCTAGTCAGGCGAGGACCTCCTGCAAAATCACTTTGCTCAGCAACTACGAGGGGCACAACTAGCAGTGCTGTCTTAATGCATGAGGTCTACATCGAAATAATAAGATCTGCTACTATGATTTTCGAGACTAAACTTATATAAATTGGTAGATAGACAAGTACTTCCACCCAGAATATCACTTTGCCCAGGGGGCTCGTGATGCTGTTAAAACGGCCCTGGTAACTGGGAGGAGGAAGAGCAGGAGGGTCTGATGCTTCGAGCGCTGGACTAGAGTAGAAGCCCAGAATTCATCATTCAAGTGCTCCCAATATATCATACAGGGCTTCAAATGTGTGTGCTCGCCCAGGCTGCCAAAGCATCTAGTTGCTGCACTGTGGCAACTGTGTATGATGGACCTGTGAGCAGCTACAGCACTTCCCCCCCCCCCATAGTCAAGGGTAGAACAGTTATTCAACACTGGCTTCTCGCCTATGCCAATAATACAATAAGTCAACTGAACCAAAGGCGGCGATTACTCTCATTGCCCTTCCTCGGTATTCAACTAAGGATGCAGTTAGAATGGCTGTGGTTCTATCACTAGAGCTGTCACAAGTAAATAAAAGAATAGATAGAATAGAAAGAATAGATAAAAGATAGATAGAACTTGGTTCAGCTATAATTAGTGGTACAGTGGTAAGATGCTCGTCTATCACCATAAAGGTTGCTGTCAGGTTCGCAGTTCGATCCTGGACAGACAACATAGATAACAAGTTTTTTTTCCCTAAACAGACCTTAGGACCATTGATAGATGGCATCTTCATTTTCGATCCGACTCAATTGGTAGTAAATTGCGTAAGGTGATATGACCAGAGTTGGTGCGCAGTAAAGTAGTAACTGCCATCATTGATGTTGAGGGAAATGTACGTCTGTTCATGGCAAGAAAATATTGGGGGAGTGTGAGGTAAGCTCAATATTTCAAAGACTTTGGGAAAAATTGGATGAGGAAGAGGTCGGGCTCCGTACAAGTTTAAGGATGGTTTGAATAATGTAGGACAGTATTCAAACCATAATTTAACATAGGGCCTCTTTGTCTGACACAGACAGAGCCAAAGGCCCCCTGGGCTATGCCATAGATCACCCAAGGGTGGGGCTGACAAGGCTTCAGCATGGGGCCCACTAGATGATTATCATTTCCTGTTTTTCCACACAATAAATTCACTACAGAGGGCACCCCGCCAAATACACTGGGGGGGGGGGCTGCAAGATGTGAAGGCCATGGCCGCTGGATATGTCTTTCACTTTTATTTGTTTTGGTCTGAAGAAGCACACCCCCTATAGCAATTTCTTACGGGGGGGGGGGGGGGGGCTGGAGATGAACAGGTCTTACTAACTTTGTTAATTACACAATTTTCTCTAAATTTTCATTCATTCCCCAACAATTAGCGGAGTGAGACTCTTTTGTAATAATGATAGTTGCCCAATAATAATTAACTTTGGCTAACGTTTGTTGGAATGTTATAAAATAACTGAAATTTTAACAGCCACTCACCACTGAATTATTCCGTCGAGACAGCTAGAAAGAGAAAACTTATATTACGATGGAATAGACATCTCCGGGGTTAATTTATTATAAATAATTAAAATATTAAGCTTCGGCGTAAAATTTTAAAATAAAAAAACGAGTAAAAACTGAGCCATCATCACACACCGACAGTAAAGAGAAAAAAAACAAACTTGAAACACAACAATACGTATCAAGAATGGACTATCTTAGCCAATCAGGCACGTGAGAAAGTTTATTATTGTGTGACGTCATCAGACAACAACAACAGGATTGGTTCAACGATCCCAGATTGAACAGGTGCCTCTGTCGTCACGAAGCGCCCATCTCAGACATAATTTACAAACAAATCGGATAAATAGGAGAAAAATCGTTACAAAAAATAACGTTTACGTTTTCAAATTCATTTTCGATTTTAAATATACGATTTCATTTTTTCGTTAATTGATTCTTGTGACAAGTTGTTTTATTTGCTGAACTTTGGCAACGTTTGATTTTTTTAAGATTCCGCCGCCTTAAGCCGGGTTTTCCCAAAGCGCTTTGGGTTTTCCTAGGAATAGGTTTGTTGCTCAGCGTGAACCGAATTAGACTATTTCGCGCCGAGAGAAACGTGTTCTTAATCACGCTACGTGTTTGTGTTTTCCTAACGAGGCGCATCAGATCAAGGCGGCTATATAAAGTATATGGCTTTGGCATCAGCTACTCTGTCGTCTGCATGCTCCGGTTTGAAGGGAAGGAAAAGAAAACACACAAGGAGTGAAGAGAATATCGGCAAAACCGCGGCGCACGACGCATTTGACTCCTTCAGAAGCAGTCGGCCAATCACGCCCGACGTAAAGCGCTGTCGTGAGGCGTATTGAGCTCTGTAGGAAAACAGTCATGCTGTTTTTCTTACTGGTGAGTGGACGGCGTGTCGCGCTGGGCAAATCACGTTGCGCGCGACACAGGAAACCTGCTCCTAGGAAAACCCGGCTTTTCTTTTCCTTCCCTTCAAACCGGAGCATGCAGACGACAGAGTAGCTGATGCCAGAGCCATATACTTTATATAGTCGCCCTGATCTGATGCGTCTCGCTAGGAAAACACGTAGCGTGATTATGTAGCACGTTTCTGTCGGCACGAAATAGCCTAATTCGGTTCACGCAGCGCAACAAACCTATTCCTAGAAGCAGGTTTCCTGTGCCGCGCGCAACTTGATTTGCCCAGCGCGACACGCCGTCCACTCACCAATAAGAAAAGCAGCATGACTGTTTTCCTACAGAGCGCAATACGCCTCCCGACAGCGCTTTACGTCGGGCGTGATTTGCCAACTGCTTCTGAAGGAGTCAAATGTGTCGTGCGCCGCGCGTTTTTCCGATGTTCTCTTTCCCTTCCCTTCAAACCGGAGCATGCATACGCACTGAGCTATAAGGAAAGCTCAGCGTGCATACGACAGAGTAGCTGATGCCATGTATTAGATGAAATAATTTACACAGAAGAAGCTGTAGTTTTTGCTGCATTGCATCCAGCTGGGACCGGCTGATGCCAATGCCAAATACTGTAATATAGCCGCCCTGATCTGATGCGCCAAGCTAGGAAAACACAAACGCGTAGCGTGATTATGAAACACGTTTCTATCGACGCGCAATGACCCAATTCGGCTCACAAAAACTGCTCCTAGGAAAACCCGACTTTCGGGTAAGGCCATAGGATTCATAGGTGGAGATAGACTTGGAAGTCTGGGGGGGGGGGGGGTATGATGATGATGATGTCAATTCATATATACATTTATACATTAGATCAGTCGACTGCACCTTTGACCCCCCCCCCCCCGTATCTCTGCCCATGGCAGGATTACACTATAAAACAAAAGTTTTTTTTTCACAAAAGTTCTTTCATAAAACTTGAATAATATATGACATGAATGTTGCTCTCCACTTGTTAATACAAGATATACAGAAGACTGGATGTTGTGAAGATATTTATTATTTCAGATTTTAATTTTTTAAGGAAGGAAAAAACTCATCTCTGCCTCTACCGGGAGTCGAACCCGGGTCCCTCGATTGCCGGACGAGTGCTCTGACCGCTAAGCTACAGAGGCAGAGATGAGTTTTTTCCTTCCTTAAAAAATTAACATCTGAAATAATAAATATCTTCACAACATCCAGTCTTCTGTATATCTTGTATTAACAAGTGGAGAGCGACATTCATGTCATATATATAGCCCTCTGGTGGCTCGTCGTCCATGAGCTATTAGCTGATCGGTTTCACCGTCCATTGCACGGTTCCGTTCGGCATATATACGCTCTAGCGAAGGGAAATCTCTATCTCCTCTGTAGCTTAGCGGTCAGAGCACTCGTCCGGCAATCGAGGGACCCGGGTTCGACTCCCGGTAGAGGCAGAGATGAGTTTTTTCCTTCCTTAAAAAATTAACATCTGAAATAATAAATATCTTCACAACATCCAGTCTTCTGTATATCTTGTATTAATAAGTGGAGAGCGACATTCATGTCATATATATAGCCCTCTGGTGGCTCGTCGTCCATGAGCTATTAGCTGATCGGTTTCACCGTCCATTGCACGGTTCCGTTCGGCATATATACGCTCTAGCGAAGGGTAATCTCTATCTCCTCTGTAGCTTAGCGGTCAGAGCACTCGTCCGGCAATCGAGGGACCCGGGTTCGACTCCCGGTAGAGGCAGAGATGAGTTTTTTCCTTCCTTAAAAAATTAACATCTGAAATAATAAATATCTTCACAACATCCAGTCTCCTGTATATCTTGTATTGAATAATTTAACCAATTATCGGTTATATTCGAGAAAATTCAACCGATAGCCTTATTGGTTGAATTTTTTAAGTTTTATAAATAGAATTTTATGAAAGTTTTATAGTGTAAGGCCGGGATTACACTATAAAAGTTTGTTATAGTGTAAGTCATTTTATAAAACTTGAAAAATACTACCAATAAAATTATCGGTTGCTTTTTTCTAGAATGTAACCAATAATCTTATTGGTGGCATTTTTCGAGTTTTATAAACGTACTTTTATCAAACTTTTATAGAGTAATCCCAGCCTAATTCGAGTGAAAAAAATTGCGGAAATTTTCTTCTTGAGCAGGTGCCTCTGTCGTAACGAAGCAAAAATTTGACACCATTTTCAAATAATTCGTATAAATAGGATAAAAATCGTTAAGCGTTATTTTCAGCAGTTCAAATCGACTTTTAATCTTAAATATACGATTTTATTCGTTTTGTAACCAGTTCACGGGTTTGTTTTCTTTATTCACCTAAAGTTGGCAACGTGATTTTTGTTTATAATTCCGCCGGGTAAATCGAATGGGAAGTTATATTATTTTTCCTGAACAGGTGCCTCTGTCGTGTCTGTCCTCTTAAAGCGAAAATCTCAGACATAACTTCCAAATAATTCAGATAAATAAAAGAAAAATCGTTTTTACGATTTTAAACCAACTCTTAGTCCGAAATGCGATTTTATTTGTTTTTTGTAACTGATTCCCGCGATTGTTTTTCTTTTTATTTACGAAATTTTGGCAACAGTCGATTTTTGTTTTGAATTCTGCCCGGTAAATCGAATGAGCGTGAATTTTTTTTAAATTCTATGCTAGATGTAGGTTTCGTTTTGGCTGTGGCGGAAGATGGAAGGATTGAAAAGTCACTTGAAATCGATCAGCTTCCCGGAAGTCGTCGCGGAAGCCCTTCAGCAGGTACAAAAACTTTGGATTCCTTTTCGTTTCTGTTCCCAAATGACGGAAATCGTAGAGCTGTGCCGGGAATTTGTGTTCTTCGAGGTACCCCAGCACGGACAGAAACCAATAGGGCACATCAAAGAGCTTCAGATACTATACGAAATATGCAAATATTTCGAGGATGCCGAGTGCGAAGATGACATTTTCATTTTGCTCTTCCCTCTTAGACTCCAGGATAAGAGACTGCGTCTATTGAACAAACTGGTTTCCTTATCCATCGCTTTGGAGAACAGGAAAATCCTAAGATGTATAGGAAAATGGATGCAGCTTTCTGGGTGCTCTTCAGAGCATTCGGTATCGTTAACCAATGGTGTTCTTAAAGAACTGTTCCTATCCAATACCTACAAATCTGACCAAGTCAGGGTTCTACCAAACTATTCGGATATATTCTGTGCTAGTCTAGCGGCATCCATACTTGCCATTTATGTATCGAACGCACCCCCAGATCATGTCCTGGAAGTCATATTGGAGTGGTTGAAAGTGAAACCGTCGATTTGTTTCGCACCGTTCTGTGTGGTCCCACCAACAATTTGTAAGTCCTTCGTTGGCTTCCAGTGTCCGCTGCCACAGCTCGTATATTGGTGTATCCTTCACCCGTGCCAACCTTCTTCAGACTTGGCTAGGTATGTTTATTCCGAGTTGCACGTTATTTGCCTGAATCTTTTAGCGAATGCCTCAAAGTCATTTGACACCAGCAGGTATGAAGCTCTACCTATTGAGAAAATCGAGCATATAGTTTCAGTGTTGAAGTCATCAGAAGGGTCCGGTGATATGATGTTGTCCGTTGAGAGACTCGCTCAAGTCATGGAAGCAGGACTGAATGGATTTGGGATTAGCCATCACAAGGGAAGACTCGGGAAACTGTTCGTGTATTGTATTGATTTGCCATATCATCAGCTTTTGAAAATAGTCCTACAGAAATGGAGCTATGAAATTGATGTAAGAAATCGTTGAGGCACGTTTCTGTTGTCTCGTATTTAGTCTTTCAAATAAATGCTATGGAACTTGAATGTTGAAATATGCAACAATAGTTTCAGTAAGAACTATCCATATTTGAGATTGGGTTGTGGCACAATAATATTAAAGACTTGTGTATTAGGCGGGAATTACACTATAAATGTTTAATGAAAATTCTTTTATAAAACTAGAAAAATGTAACATAAGTTTATCGGTTACATTTGAGCAAACGCAGTCTAGGGGTTAAAAACAAAAGCAACTGTTGCTTTCATTTGTAACCCCCAGACTGCGCAAATAGTCGGATAAAAGGTGCTCTTAAAATGGCTGTATAAAAAAAAAAAGTTCAGTTGTCTTTTGTGAAAGATACTATTCAAACTCTCATACAGTGGTACCTCATCTAACAAAGATAACTTGTTCTAGAATCATTGATCATTTTCTGCACACGAGGGCTAATTAGACTGGGACCTACAATTTATTGCAGATTCCGAATAGCAGGCTTGTTTTTTATACTCATCGAGAGGGTGGTGCTCTAACCCCCTCGATGGGGGGAACTCCCTGCGGTAGCAGATTTTTGCTGTGGTCAAGTCGCCGTTTTTTGTTGTACCCCTGTGTCAGGAAAGTTTTCTGACAAGGACGAACTGGGTATCGAACTCGCGACACCTCTAAACATTCTTTGGTAAGGATCCAGGTAAAATTCTGGTTCCATCCAGAAACTAAGAAAACAGGATTCAAACAAACTTGACGCTGGTGCCTTGTGGCAAAATCCATTGTAAAAATTTGGAAAAGTGACGCCATGAAGAGAGTGCGTGTAGCCATCCTTTCTGTTTTTGAATCTGGTTACCCTACTGTAACTACCAATTAGCAAGTTCCGGTTTGCGACTCTCCTGAGGCCAACAAAAATTTACATGTTAAATTGTAATATTCATAGAGATAATTGAATTCGAAAATGAGAGAAAAGTTGCGAAAGAACACCTCAAACAACACTCCTGTCCCGCATTTATGCTCTTCTTCCCATATTTTTTTTCAAATGTTTCTGTTTTGAATTCAAATATCTCAGCAAATGTTGCAGGATAACCTAAATTGACATATTTTTTTTGCCCTTGGGAGACAGGGCAACAACTTTCTAATTGGAAGTTAGAAAGACAGGAGGACCATATAAAAATTTTGATTTTAATACACTGTATTTTCACTCTCAAAATTGGTACATAGTGATTTTTGAACATATATTTTGAGCATTTTTTAAATTAGAATCATACCTCTACAATGAATGGTTGATGAGATAAACACTGGATTAAGACTCACAAGAAATACCCTGTGTAATTTCAGTCCTTTCAGTTTATATTCACCAATGACAAAACATTTTTAATCGTAATGAAGCAAATTTGGTTTTGATTTATGATGAATTAAAGATTATAAAGATTCACATTACAAATTTACTTCATATACACCACCTTTACATCATTATTGGCAGAATTAAATAACATGGTCGCCAACACAGCAAAAACTCCCATCTATCAGCAAAACTTTTGTTTAATAGCATGGTGATTGTTTGAGAAAAAAAAAAGTACATGTTTTAAAATAAACAGTATATAGAAAACGAACATAACAAAAGTTAACTCTTAGCCTTCTCCCGTTCTTTTTCTTTCTTAGCAGCCTCGTTCTTCGCTTCTTGCTCCTCGTATTCTTTGATCAGTTTTTCAACATCATCAGCCTGTAACACCCTGATCTTTGTCTTATCATTGACCCTTGTCAATGTTGCCATCTCCACTAATAAACATAGTAAAAAAAAAAGTGTTATTTTAGATTACCACACATTTTCCTATTTTATTCAGCGAAAAATTTGAGAACACAAAACTAATGAACACCTCAAATTACATAAAACTAGTGTAATTCCGGCTTTCTCTGTGTTCAATTTCCTCCCAGAAAGTTACTAGATTGAAACTGTAAGACAAATTTTGACTTACGCTTGTCTGCCGTTAGCTTCGTAGCATCCAGAGTCTTGCTAAGGACCTTCACTGCCAAAGCTAAAGCATCAGCCAAAGTTGTTTCCCCTTCCTTATACTCTTGTTTCAGCATGGACACTGCAGCCTACAAATTTATAAGTTAATTGAGTATTTAATAGATAAAACAATATTACTCTTCAGAAGCATTGAAAACATTTTGCACACATACACAAATAAAATGATCGAGTGACATTACAGAAAAAGAACTCATTGCCAATCTAGATCAGGATATACCCATAGGATTCATCTTACAACTCAGAATATTCAGTAATGCAACTGAAAAACCTCCTGATAATACCAACCACTCTCATTGGTGAAACACTGGGAAGTAAATCAACGTGTACCAATAAGGACTATTTCAACACTGTTATATGTACACAAGGGTGAATCAAAAAGTATAGGAAACATTTTTTTTTCGAAACTACTTTTGGCATGGGGGGTGGCAAAGTTGTCTTGGGTGTATTAGTTTGCATAATTTTTTTTAATGAAATCCATTCATATCTTCCGATGCCCCAAGCGTCCCAAAAATAGTTAAAAATTTACACTTTTCTAAAAATGTATTAAAAATTGTAAATTAATGAAAAATGTTTATAAATTTTGCAGAGTATTAAAGTATAAATTTATAAATCATAATTTTATAATATGTGAAATAAAAATTTAAAAATCAAAGCAATAAATCATAAATTTTATAAAAATTGAACTTATATTAACGGCTTTTTTACATTTATTAATTTGAAGATTCACATATTTCTAAATGTTGTAATGCTTTTTTGGTATTAAAAATGTTTGATATGGATTCTTGATTTTATCCTATTCAATATGAAGCTGTGTCTCTTCTCCACACAAACTTTCTGACGCCTTAGACATTAGGCGAATGCATCTATCAACTGCTTGTGTATAGTATGAATATATATTTTCACCATTCCTTCCAACTTTTACTATGCTAAATAATTTTATACATTTAATAATAAACGATTTTTCATTCTCTGCCAATACTATTTTCCCTGTGAAATCGATTATTTAATTTATTTTTTATTCAAAATTTACATAAAAATTGATTTTTGGCAAATATTTAAGTGTCTTGGAGCACCGGAAGAAATTAATTGAAGTTGAAAAAATTTTGCATTTATACTAGTATGCTTAAAAGATAACTTTTGCACCCCAAGCTGCTTCTTTTATACACATTTCCATTTTTCAATCCACCCTAATGTACACGTCACCTAGAAGGTATATTTCGCTGGCCCCGATCGCACATCTAATTAAAAAGTACAAGAGACTGTTTAACATCTATCTCAAAGTACAGAGTGCACAGGAAAGTCCCTTAATCCTGGAATAACTCATTGCTCTTTGAAGCATGTTTCAAGTTATAAAAAGTATTCAAACAATGTACAGACCTAATACATCATTCAGTTATTAAAATTAAAAAAAAAACTAACTTTTCATTCGGTCACTGTTCTAAAAAATTCAATTATAAAGTTGTTGCAGTTTCTCTCCTCAGGCAAAAAAAAAAAAAAAAAAAAATCCATGCCTCTAAATGCAATATTTGCTCAGATACAGTGAAACATTAGTTACTTACCCCAACCCGGCGTATGTCATACGCCATACGGGGGTACAGTGAAACATATATAAAACAGAACGTCAAGAGACTGAAATACTATGTTTTATTAAAGGTGCAGTTCAAAGCACACTAATCATTAAACACTAAAATTTGATTCTGTTTGAGACTGGTTTCACTGTATTTGAATTTAAAAATTACTCAAATACAGTGAATATTTGCAAAGTAAAGCACATCGTCACCTTATAATGAAAACCTCATCCAAAAATTTTCAATTTTACAAGAGCAAAAAAAAAAAGATGGGACATCCCATCGAATAACATATGAAAGGTATTCATTTTATCTATAGGGGGGAGCAGATCGTTGAAATTTTTTTTCTAAAAGCTGTGGTAGGTGGGAATATGAAGCGCAAGATGAGTTTGTCCATTAGTTTGAAAAATTATTTCCTTCAATTTCACAGATTTTCAAATGCAAATATCTAGGCTAATATGGCTCTTACAAATATGGATTTTTTTTAGCCTCAGGAAAGACAGGGCAACAACTTTCTAATTGGGTCTTTAAGATCAATGAAATAAAAAGTTGATTTTTTTAAATTATAACTTTACAACTCCTTGCAATATAAATGACATATCTGAAGTCTACACGTTATTTGTATACTTTTCCACTTGGAAGTATGCTTATAGAATCAACGGTTCTACAGTTATTCCAGAATAGGGACTTTCCCATGTACCCTGTATAGTAAAAGCCAGCTCAAGAAATTTTCTGTGAAGAAACTTTCCTTATAAGGATTACATTTTCGCTCCAATGTGATATAATGCCAAATTTTTTTTTTAATGGGTGGTGACGTGAACTGTAGGTTTGATTGCATTTCATTTACAATAGTAAATCGTTAAAAGACTAAAAAAAATATGTAGAGAGAAAAATTTCATTCAAAGTATCTCAACGGCTGAACAATTCCATTGAAATAGTTTACAAAATGCTAAGATAGGAAAATACTGCTTACAGCACTGTTATTTCCAATACAGGTAGCTTTCCATCCACTGTAGTTACCACTCGGATCGGATTGGTACAATTGGAATCCATAATGCTTGTCCCATCCAATATACAGGATCGAAACTCCAAAGGGACGTTTGCCTAGGTAATGAAATCAAGACTATGTAAGCAAATGGCAATAAGTTTGAAATATATATTTCAACAACAAAATTTAATGCACAAAACAGTCGTCTTACGATCATTCAGTATAAAAAATGGTTAAAAGATTGAATCCCGGTTCTGGCATGGTATGTTTATAACTAACTTTAGTTATTTTCTTGGACATGTCACAGATTTCTTGGGAGGAAACAGTATCATTGCATATACAGCAGACTCCTAATTATCAATTCCGGGGTCTGATCAAACTTTTTTTTATAGGGTCCTGTTTTTTGTGAAAACATTGTATTTGTGAAAAAGAACCATAATTTTGTGAAAAATAAAAAAATCTCACTAATTTAGTAAAAAAAATGAAATTTTGAATCTATGGTTTGGTTTATTTGTATTTTGTGAAGGGTCCAGAAAACGGGCCAAAATTTCAGCTAAGCACACTCCTTCAATTGATTAGGGTAGTGGTTCTCAACCTTTGAAAGCCTGCAGTCTAGTTGATTTCTTTTATGTAAGTGGGAGGGCCGGTCATATACACGCCTAATGGGTGTAAATGAATTGTGAGCTATTCACGGCCCGGAGGTTGAGAAACACTAGATTAGGGTTCACCCTCCTCTGCAAAGCTGAGTTTTTTGCATTAAAAAAAACTTTCAGGAACAAAACAAAATAATGAAAAAAAACCTTCACCCCTTAGAAAAACCTGTGTACACAAGATGCCAATCACTATTATTGAGGAACCATCATGAACTTGCAAAGATGAAGATGCTCTGATTTCAATAGTTCTTCTTTAATCGACGAAGAATTTATTAGCTTCTAAATGTTAAATTCTACTTATGGCCAAGTGCAATTAATCTTGAGAGCATATCAAGCTTACCTCCAAACTGAGTATATGCCTGCTTCAAGTCACACAGCCAGCTGACCAAGCGTTCACAAGGTATAGATTCGTTGTACTGAAGCAGATACCTATTTGGAAAAAAAGGGGATAAGCATTTTTAACAATGCGTTGCAGCAAAGATATTTGAAGACAGCAATCAGAAACGAAAACCAGTTATATGGGTATTTGTGAAAAATAATTGTCATAGAGCAAATCCAAATAACATAAAGCATGCAATAACAAATCCAAGAATCATGCATAAAATTTTTTGTTATAGACCTATTCATGTCTATTGCAAGCAGGTTTGATGCATATGACTGTGCTTAAAAGATGCTGTATAAATTTAAAAAAATTAAGCATATCATACCTCTGAGCAATCTGTCTCAGTTCATTTGTGAGGACGTTCGCATCAGATGTTATACCAGCAACACTGCAGGCCAAATCACTATAAATCAGACAAACATTTAGCCAATAAAAAAAAATAAATTCTACAAACTCACAGCTTTATCAAACGTGTCGTCACAAAACCGAGAAGTTTATGATAGAAACAAAATATTCATTTATGTAACAAAAACTGCACTGAATTTTTTTTCATGTAGACTATCTGAAGTTGCAAAAAAGAAAGCGCCTCTCTACAGTGTCAAGGGTCTTTAGACAAAATTATATTCTTCCTCCACCTGGCTGGTATCAACTCAAAATTCACAAAATTACTCTCAAAAACAAAATTTTCAGTTTCAAAATGGTTCAAAATCCTAGCCATAAGGCAGTTCGTCAAGGAAAAAATAGCACAGAGATTTGCAGTTTGGAGGAGGACAATTGGTGCTTTATTATACATGTAGGACCTTGATTAAATGAGTCTCTTTCAAATTAGGCACATGGTTGACCAGTTCAAGTATAACTTTAATTGGTGTAGAGCTGAGACTAATATACAAGGAAATCATTCATAGTAACTGATATATACAGCGGGTCCTGCTTATTTAATTTTAAAAAAATTTATTAAAAACTTATTGAACGGGAAATCTTGGGCTTGAGAAATAGTTTTTAGCCAATACATTAATCCATACTAAACTGAGCGCAACTCTGGCCCACCAGGTTCAAGTTAGTAAAGGAACATGTCTAGCTTTTTTTTCCTCCACCTTTTTTCCCAGTGTGCAAACTAGTTGCGACTGCAGTGTTGCAGCTTTCCCCTAATATATGATTCGGGTAGCATGACACAAGTCTGATGCTCATACATTAGGCCCAGAGGTTATCAAAATTTTTCATCTGTGGGGGGGCCCCCCTTTCAATAATCAATGCTTTCCGTAGCTCTCCAGAGCAGTTTAACAAATGAATGCTTCAAAAAACTGCTTCTCCACGACATCTCCAGACAAAGGTTGGCAGCGCACAGTTTAGAACCCCTGCATTAGGTAGATTTTCATGTCACACTGACTGCTACTACTTAACCCTTTCCAGTATGGTGTCCCCATAGTGAGACCATCTGTTTACATTGTTTTCTATGGGTTTCGGGAAAATATCTCCCTGTGAAAGGATTCAATTAGTGTGGAGCCTTCTTTAAAATCTATTCCCACACACATCTGTCACAGCTTGTCTCCGTTTCGTGTCAGGTGGAAAAAAATATATTCTTCCCTCTACTACACTTATTAGCAGTGGAGGAAAGAATATTTTTTTGAATTGACACGAGACTAGCCTTGACAAACGTGTGTGTGTGAATAGACCTTTACACATACATTTCCCCTGAATGAATGAATGCCAGAACTTTGCCACTGGACTTATCCCATTGCCGAGATCTCTTCCAGCCCAACATCGTGGCAGAGTCTGGAACACTTTATTTTGTATCAAAAAAAAAAAAAAAAAAAAAATACAACTTACAAAATTTTTACAACATATTTTCTCCGGACAATTGGGAACTGTCGCGATTAACAAATTTTGTGATGATTACAGACGAGATGGGAGTTGGAGAAAAGTTTCAGGATTTAGTTAAGACGGATGAATGTACACATATTAGGATGGAGGTATGTTTTAAAAGCTACATTTCTCCTAAGGATTCAGTAAATCAAGGTTCTTCTGCAAATGGTTCCAAGACAAACTTGAAGAGCATCTTAAAAATCATTTAAAACGCTCATGGAAATTACTAGCATTATACATTTTGTAAAATTTATACCCTTTAATATTACAGTGTTTTTGTTTTTTATGAACAGAAATAGAAAGATTGTGACTAAAAATTCATCTACTAAAAGAATAGAGAAGTTCATGGACATGCTTTGAAAGGACAAGTTCAGTCAACATGGCTATAGCATGTTTCTAATTCTTTTGTCATGCTTTGCATTACCATGTTCAACACTCATGATTTTACTATCAAAAGCAATAGTCATTATGTGTCACAACTTCTTGGATCAATATGTTCATATGCGTATTCACATACATTTACTAATACCAATAAGGAGAGGCCCAACCATACATGCGTCGTTATGCAAGGTAGAGAAAGGTAAAAAAAATGTCTTTGTTCGACACTAACTGCAAAATGCTTCAGGACACTGCTTGCTGGAGTAAACAAATGCCAGGCTCCTGTAATTAAAATATAAAGAAAACACACTTGGTGGGGATAAAAAAATTTTGGGGGAATGTCTAATAGGTTCAGTACGTTTAGCTGTAAAACTATCCCTTTTCTATTCACCTCTTTTGTTTGTTTTTTGTTTATTTGACACCTTCCTCTGCTACCCATTTCAAAATATTTGAAAGTTCCCTGTTGTCTGCTAGATGTATCTTCATATCCTGTAATTATTCTATGGCCTTATGGTATTGAGAGCCATAAAAACCATTGCTTCCCTTGAGGCACGAAGACGATACCTGATTTCAGACATCGTTGGACACACTACCTTTAATTCATATTATGAAACTTTCAACAAAAAGAATGCATCTTACTCATGGATTTTGTATATCTTCTCAGCACTGAAGACTTCATCCAATAATTTATTAGTGTTTCGTCTTTCAGCAGCCAACACAATGCCATCTGATGCTAGGATACCTAAGCAGGTTCCAGCATGCCCAATAGCTTCCATGGCATATTCGACTTGGTAAAGCCGGCCTGATGAGGTAAGGGAAAGAAAAACAAAAAAGCAAGATTCAATATTCTTTAGTGAGACAGTTCGGGATAATATCAACATCTTCAATGATGTGAAGTCAGTGGTTACTCGAGCGCCAGAAGAACTGAGAATTCTTGCATCACACTGACTTTAATTCTAATCAGTGATCAAGATTTTTCATGCAAGATGGAAAAATAAATGTCAATTGTTCAATGTTAAAAGAAAAAAAAACTAAACTAGTGGCGAAAAAGTACAATAGTAAAACAATTAAAAAAATCCAACAGATGTAAGATTTTTTCCTTGGTACTCACCCTCCGGCGAAAATATTGTAGTCCTAGAATCATATCTTCGAGCCTATAATGGAAATATATTCAAATATTAAATCAAGTTCATAAAAGTGGTATATTATAAACAAGTTATATAGGCTTATTAGTAATATTTTTCTACATGAATGAGTAATTTAACAATTAAAAAATGCATGTATAGTGTCACAAACAGTTCCCGGGTTAGGCCACGTGTCTACAGCATTTTTCATCCTGATGTTTCGCCCACATTTGTGGTAAACATCTTCTGAGTTAAACACACATAGGTTTCTGAGACAAGCGAGAAAGGCATCGTAAATCTAGTGTCGTCAAGTTGTCCTTTATATAAAGTTCTCAGGCTTGATCAGCTGCAGAAAAGCTGTATTGGCTGGTTTGAGTGAATGTGTAATGCCCTGATTGGCTGTGTGTTTGGGTAATTTTCTCTTTGTTTTTCGTCAGCGGCACATGTCGTCCCTCTGTGCCACTGAAGTAATGGAACTCATGTGGGATACACCTTCATCGTCTCCCACTTTCAATTTATGTTATTGCGCTTGAATATTTCAATCACTTCTCTGTGAAGTTGAGCATAGTAGTGCACTTTGGATTATATTACCTCAGTATTTTCAAATATAACTTCATGTCTGGTTTTCCACATGTTTTGCAATGACTCACCTTTTTATTTTCCCCAGGCGGTAGCTTCTCTGTTCCTTAACTCCCATAACAGTAATTCTTTTGTTGTCCAGATGTACATCTTTGCACGCGAATATTTCTGTTATGAGAGTCAAGGAACACTGAAAAAGCTGCTGCCTGGGAAGAAAGGAAAGGTCAGCCATTGCAGAACACATGTGGGAAATCAAACATGAAATTTAAAAGTACTGAGGTAATACCTCAGAGGTGTACTATGCTCGCCTAATACGCATTTGAAATATTTAAGCCCAAAAAACATAATCGAAAGAATATGATAAAGGTCCATCCTCCCCATCATGGGTGGGATGCACCTTCCCCGTCTTGGTTATTCTAGTCCAACACAATGTTCAGTAGTAAAAACACCATCCAAGATGAAAAAATTAATATAATGAATAATTTCCAAGACCCTGGCAAATGTACACTGTTTGTCTCGGTCAAGTGTGGATCTAAAGGGGACGGGGGTGATTCTCCCCTCCCAAGAGCCCGAATAATATGGGTCAAATTTGTCTGTCCTGTAAAATATAAGATGACACTCATGAAGTCATTTCTCCGACACGCACTCGATCTGCTTGTCTTCACTCCATTCAAATCTGAAGATAATTGCCTTGGCTTAATTTAAATCAAAGATGCCTGCCTCTGCTCCATTCGCAACTGAAAATACCTACATCGGCTTCATTCCAATCTGGAGATGCTTGTACATGCTCGATTCGCAGATAAAGCTGGGTTTTCCCAGAAGCAGGTTTTCTGTGTGGCACGAAATGTTAATCGCTAAGGACAACATGCCCTCCACTCACAAACAGGAGACAGTATGGGTGTTCTATAGAATGCAACACACCTTTCACCAGCACTCAAAGCCAGGCATGATTTGCCGACTGCCTCAGGAGTCCACACCACATTCTACCCCATCTCCTTTTCATTTTGGTTGTGTTTTCTTTTCTTCCCAAGTTTTGTACGTCCCTATGCAGATGACAAAACAGCTGACTCAACATGCAAAGAAACACTCAAATACAAAGTATGATAAAGTTGAACATTTCTGCCAAAGCGAAATGAAATGGCTTTGGAGACTTTTTAAAAGGGAGATTGGCTCGCATTCACGCCTTGAAGTTGGGAACCACAGAAAACCAACTTCAGCCAACCACCACTACAATGACGGTAGGGTTCAAACCCGGAACCTCGCGACGCGATTCGTCACTATGACCACTCGACCACCACAGCGGCCCTATTTGGTTCATGTGGTGAAAAGCATTTGCTCCCAGGAAAACCCCACTTTAGATGTCTGCCTTCGCTTCATTTGCAGCTGAAGATATCTGCTTTGGCTTCATTTGAATCTGTATGGGAACAGATGCAGTATGGTCCGCCACGACTTTGGCAACTTTTTTCTCGCGATAAGTCGCCAAGACCGTCATAATGCTTCTCTGGGTTGCCATATTTTTTAACACTTTTCCGGTTTCGTTGGGTGATACTAGATGGCGCTGGCTTCACCAAACACAGGGGTGGGAAGTGACTAAGTCCACTTTGGAGCAGCAAGATTCAGGATTTGGAGCAGCAAAATTCAGGATTCGGAGCAGTTTTGGAGCAGCAAATATGGGATTCAGAGCAGTTTTGGAGCAGCAAATATGGGATTCGGAGCAGATATTTATAAATTGGAACAGTGAAATTAACAAGAATATTTTCGTTAACCCTCAACCCTTTTCAAAATAAAACTGCACTGTCTTTTGATATCAAACATCTTTTCGTCAGCTTGATTTTTGTTTTTGGTGTTTTAGGCTTTTGACACCTTGTTTGAAAGAGCAGCGGTCATAAAATTTTTTGCACCCACCTATTTAAGATGATTTTTGCTTACTGAGGGCACTATTTGCTGCCTTGTACAGCAGCACTTCAAATGAGCTAAAACATTTTTATAAGTTTTCAATTTTTTTATACTTGAAAACATTTTGTTGCAAAATGGGAGAGAATTTCGAAAGAATCAACACGATGTTTGGCGATTCAGCACTCATTATCTGGCGAGATTGGCGATCTGACACTCGTTATTTGGCGATATTGACGATTTAACGCTCGTTATTCGCCAAAGTTTCTAAACTAACATTCGTAATTCGGCGGACATGCGCTTTTTACTCCCGGAATGAAATTTTTTTTCACGAAACATCGGGATTTAACACAATAACGATCGACTACAGTAATTTCTGTTGCTTCCAGTGGCGACTTTTTTTTTTAAACGGAAACACTCGCATTTGCACTTTGACGCTGAAAGACATTGCAAACCATCTTCAGTTCGACGATCGCAGATAATATCGGGGTTTCACAATGGAAAGCCCGATGAGGGGCCGATAATTTAAGGCGGTAGTTTAGATATAGTGGAATAAAACACGCTCTTCTCGGAAAGAATCGTTTCGTAGCTAGCTGGAGCAAAAAAATTTTTTCGTCCTTTCCGAAATTCCGGGTATACTGAAGCAAAATTCGCTATTTTGCGCAGAAAAATACGAAAATACGCTATTGGAGCAGGATGGCGCAAGATATTAGTTTTGGCGCAGAGTTACCACCCCTGCAAACAGGATTTTTCTTTTGTTCACCGCGTTTTTTCAAAAATTCTAAACAGCCGTTGTTCTATTTCCAGCACGTCTCTCTCTCTCTCTGATTATTATTCCTCCCTTCTGTAGCTTACATCATTTGGATTATTATCTACTGCTCAGGTTGTATCATACCGTTTTATTATTTCGTTGTATTTATTAGTTATTCATCCATTGCCATGCCTTCTGTTTTATCGGTTTATTATTTAAAATGAACTTACAGAATTTTTCATGCCCGGATCCGTTTATTTAAAAAAAAGGGTCCGGGTTTTAGTTTTAATACATAGAATATTTATGCCCGGAATTCCTTATGCCCTGATCTTTCTATTATTAAAAAATGGGCCAGGTGTAATTTTTTTAACTGATATTTTTTTCTATTTTTATGCTTGGTAGTTTCTATGTTTTGCACGTTTTTTTTTTTTCGGCATCCGTAGTGTCTGACGGCCTTGGCGACTCTTCGTCGGGCCATCAGACATGTGTGGCGCCAAATAATCGCCAAGTGGCGGACCATACGACAGCTGTTCCCACCCTGCCTTCACTCCATTTAGAGCTGAATATGCTGACCATGTTTGCCTTCGCTCACAAGAGGATCGGGGGGGGGGGTGGAATGATTGCCTCTCCCAAGAGCTGAATATTTTGGGAACATTTGCCTGTCCCTTAAAATACTGAATGATTCAACGAACTTACACAATTCGTCCCCATCAGACAAATCGTCCTGAAACCGTACTGGGCCTAAGCGAGAAAAGGCTACCAAGTGAAGTCACTTCATTCTAGCTCACTTGTCTCAGGAACGCTGGTTATTAAAATACCTGTAATTCTTTACTAGGTATATATAATTAAACTTTTCAACGTTCTTATGTAATAGGTATTTTACTCGCCATAACACGTTAGTGACTTACTTCACCGGCTCAGAAATCCACTGTCAAATAGATCAGATTGCAATGGTTTCCCCGGTCATGTTAAATCATGAAACTACAGTGTCTAATAACTATGATCTAAATTGAACATGATACTTTTAAAATCCAATAAAAATGTTAAAACACGTTGAATTTCTAGGAGGAGGATAATAAACAATAAAGAAGTTTCTACTTACCATTTCAAAAAAGAAATCACAGACAAAACTTTGCTTAGTCACTGAAAAGCGGTGTAAACAGTTCTGTTCTGGAGGCTCCAGGAAAAAGAATGAAGGAGCACAACAGGAACAGTTATCTCAAGAGAGAGAAAAAAATAATTAGTGGTCAATCATCACGAAAAAAACTTCAAATTAGACGAATTTATTGGAATAGAGGAAAAAATAAACCATTTTATAGAAATAATAATGAGCTTCAAATATGAAAATTAATTTTTTTGAATGACTCCATCAAAATTAAAAGAGAAATTCAACACTAAATAAAATACAGGAATTCTTTTTAGTAGGCTCATTTAATTAAACTAAATAAATTAATGTATTTTCCTTCTCCTTCATAGAGAAATAATCACAAAAAATTTAAGGAAATTTCACTTCCTGTTTTATTTATGAGAAATATGGTCATACTTGTTCGAGTGGATTCAAAACAAGCTGGTCAAAACCGTACGTAATCAATTTCGACAACAACATGGCGGAATTTAAACCTATTGAAATTTATCAGTATCCACGTGTTGGACAAGAAATTACTGATGATGTGTTATATTGGAAACGTTTGGGAGTAAGTATAGCTCACTTTGTTTAGTGTGAATATCCTTCATTGTAATTTAATCAAGTTTATTTCTTTATTGGTTATTATATTGTGTGATAATCTATAGGGAGCATGTGTGCCAAAGTCGATTTTATATTATTGTATTTACCATCATGCAAGATCGCACGTTGTTTCATTCATCGGGCACGTGTCTTGGGGCAAGCAATTAAATTAGCTTTTTTTGTTGGATAAAGTTTAAAAAATTCCAAATTTGCTCCCAGTGGATGAACTCCCAATTGTTGTTAAGACTCCACAAGCCATTGGCATGGAAGTTGGGGCTCTGAGCACCCACAGAAGCCCACAACTTCCACGTTAATGGCCTGTAAATTAGCACTATATAAGTTATCGTGTTTTGGCCAAACTCCCTGGGTCCTGGCGACTGACCAAGGTAACAACCATTTACCTTATTTTCCAATTGTACCTATAAGGGGTCATTCAAATATTACGTCAGCATCGGGAGGGGGGAAAGGGGGTTTCGGATTTGCTGACTTTTGATGGGGGGGGGTGAGCGAGTTGTTCTTATGCTGATAGTGCCACATAAACTCGGCTCAAATAAGAATCGAAGCGGCTATTGCACTGTCCCAGACCACACAATTTTCTCTTGATGCAGTGCCATATTCCCTTGAGAGTATTCGTGTGATCAGCAGTCTCTGGGGCCTTCCTTGAAAGTCACTGAATGGTTCATGCATAAGTGTTGCTTCATCAAACACCAACTCTGGCTATATTGCAATTTACTGCCATTAATGTAGTTCATGGGCGGATATACGGTCGACGTCAAAGGTGGAGTCGACTGATCTAATGTACCGATTCGTATATCTGTATATTTGAACTGACATCATCATCTTGTCCCCCCCCCCCCAGACTTCCAAGCCTATCTCTACCTATGATGTAGGTTGGGTTAGAAACAAAGGTGCCATGTATTGGTGGTTGCTTCAAGCTCATTCTGAAAATATCTATGCTCCCCTGGGTTTGAACCTGGGACCGTGACTGCAATCTTCACAGTTGCAGACGACCATCTTACCACTATGCCACTCGGGCGCTATGCATAAGTGCCGGAAATTTCCTCCTTGAGGCAATTACATGATTTTCAGCTTTCAGAAATAGCAGTTCCTGGAACAATGTCTTTCTCCACCACCAGCAGCCAACTCCCCTGCTGTGGTTTGGCACTACTTTCACAAAGCATCTATTGGTGTCTCACTCAATACCACCAAACACCTAATCACTTTTAACATGTGTGCCACGATTTTGTTTCCATTTAGAAAATTTGCTATCATCGATCTTGACGACCATACCCGGACCTCTAGTTTGATATTTTTGGCCACAATCACTTTGACACTAACTTCCCAACAAAAGCTCACCCAGTCCGTCAGTGTTTCTGGAGCTACTCCTTTCATCAATAATCTAGTCGTGGCTGGTTTTCTAAACCCAGATAAATTAGTTTCAAGATTTCTATCTTGGATAACTGTCTCGCCTTGAACAGGTGCCAACTCTTATGGATCAGCAGACAGAATGCTCACCATTTTTTTGGCAGCACCAGGAAATGATGTCGTCTTTGCAGATTGTGGAAGATTTGTTTCAACTTTCCTAACTCGTATTGTTATTTTAAAGAGAGATGATATGTACAGGGTGTCCTGTAAGAACTAGCATAGCCTTTATCTCATCAACCACCTGTTGTAGAGGTATGATTCCAGTTTAAAAAACGCTAAGCAGGCATTCAAAAATTGCTCTGTACCAGTTTTGAAAGTGAAAATACAGGGTGTAGCAAAATAGAGAACAAGGGGAACATATAAAAATGTAGATTTTCTATTTTCTTACATGCTGTATTTCCACTCTTAAAACTGCTACAAGGTAATTTTTCAATGCTTTTTGAGCATTTTTTAAATTGGAATCATACCTCTACAATGGACGGTTCATGAAATAAAGGCCCTGCTAGCACTTACAGGACACCCTGTATATATGTTATGGTAAATGTGATAAATCTGGTCACACTATGCATAATTGAAGTTTTTCCTGCAGAGAGCAGTCAGACTTTCAATACCATACTTACATAACATGAAATATTCAAGTGTTCAATCCACTTTTAAATGTGGAAGACAGACGGCAGCACCACAGCAGGAACAAAAAAAAATTCACAAGTTTGGTAACAAATACTAGGCTTGTCAGTTTTGAAAACTGAGAAAGGATGCTTGCATGTGCACACCCTTTTAACGTCACTTTTTACGATTTTCACAAAAGATGGCGTCACTGAGAATTGAGTGTTGTTTGCTTCCTGCTTTCTTTTTTTCTCAATGGAAGATGCAACTCTCCTCCTTCCCCCCTTCCCCTTTGACTACACTGCATTAAAAGTTGGTAAGCAAACGATGGTATACTTAAAATTCATGTTGCAGTTTTCTTCTTCAAGAGCTGTTTTTCACATTAACCTGGTGTAAGCTGGGCTGTGGTTGACAACTGCTTGCAACTTGGGTTTTTGTATTCTGGGAATTTTGACGGTGATTAGTCAAAGCGTCTAAAAATGTGTAGGGGAAAAACACACATGTGCACAAACACTCATCATGTAAATGATAAGTTATATGTTTCAGAGTCTAAAAAAAAATCTCCCCCCCCCCAAAAAAAACAACAATTATGGAAACCTGAAAAGAAAGCCAAAGAGTGAATTTTCGAAAATGATGGCAGACTTGAAATGGCATTAAAAAGTAGGATGTCTGGTAACCCTGTAAATATGCTAGAGCTACGTGTGTGCATATGCACACACAACACATTCCATCATGTACCGATTTGTTAGAAATGCCCCAGAGGAATGAGGTACATGTATGATAAATTCCGAAAAAATCACTATCACCTCTGGGATTATGCATAATATCTAAGCGTCATTGGTAAACATATCAATTAGACTAAATTTATCACAATTGCCAGTTATTATACATAATCGCTATTTTGTATAAGTAACAGGGTTCAAGCTAGATAAAAAAATTCCTTTAGCAAAAAAGAAGCTTTAGCAAAATGCTAAAGTGCCAATGACTGATAGATATCTACTCGTTTCGTACCTCCTGTACTCATTTTTGTCAAAGTGGCTACTACTACTTTCGCATTCCAACATTTTATTTCCCATTTTCTGAAAAATGTGACCGTTGCTTCAACCCTGATCAGTAAATATGATATATCCATCTCATTGCCACGATAAGATTCATTATTTAGATGAAGATACTTTTGATCCGCAGTCAGGTTGATGAATAAGGGAACTCATCTTACTCTCAACTTTTCTTCTTTAATGTTGAAAAACGACTGTTTTCAAAACACAGTAGAATCCCGGTTTAATGATTGAGCTAAAACCGATGTTTATATTTGTTAATCTTAGAAAATCATTTTATTGCAATCAACACAGATATTTGCATGAGGGTGGGACTAAAAAAATTGTAGTTAATCATAAAATTCATTTAATGTGAGTTCATTACATCAGGATCCAAATATATTTATCAAATATTCCAGACTCTCATTCTGGATTTTTTTCACATATTTATTGAATTCACCAATTACACTAGCATGTTATGCATAATGACCAGTAAAAACAATAAATTTCAAGTACAGTTGGACCCTGTTAAATGATTTTACTTAAGACACATAGACTTTACTTAAGACCCCAAAATTTAACACAGTAAAAATTCACATGACATCACGCTTTTGAGTCATACCTCGACAACGGAAACGTTGAGAAAATAGACAGGGCCTCTGACCGCAATACCAGAAACAAGAATGTAAGCTATCTGGGCGGCTCAAGACAAAATCTGTACCCGTGTGAGCAGGGCCGTCTCAAGAGTATCATGGGCCCTCGGGCCAGTTGATTTTTCTGAGGCCCTACCAAACAAATTCTCGAAAATTTCAACCAGATCTCATGTTTGTGAGGCCCCTCTTCACTTGAGGTTCCCTGGTGGGCCCATGCCTTAAGACGGCACTGCGTGAGACATTTTTTGCGCCTCCTACCTATTGCCCCCTAAATCCTGTGTCAGGGCACCTAGGCTGGAATCTTTTGTGGGACCCATGCTAGATTTTCCATGGGGCCCTTCTACAGTAAATTTATAGAGTGAAAAAAGAAAAGTTACAAGGATATAGTCCCAGGCCTCAAGTTGGAGCCCTGTCAGCCCTACTCTTGGATGGTTATGCCCCTCCAGCACAATCAAAAAAAATTTTTTTGCCCTTGCATTTCGGATTTCGCTTCCCTCCAGAGCCGACAGTTTGATTTTTTTCGGCCAATGGAACTTTTTTTACCCATTCACCTCTGATTTAGCACCTTTTGAACGGTGCTCCGTGTGGCCGGAACTGGTCACATGACCAAGCGCCGCCCCTGTACTCTATTACAAGGGGCATGAGTGCATTTTCGTTCCCTCACCCATGGCCCCCACTAGAGCGCGGGACAATTCTCATAATTTTTTGGCTTTTTCACGCTATAAATAAACCATAGAAGGGGCCGTGAGAAATCTGACTGGGAGGGAGCCGCAAAAGATCACAGCCTAGGGCCATGCCCTGACTCAGAACTTGTTACACAATAGTCAAATGAAAGCAAAGGAAAAATTAGGCTTTTCACTATTCACTTGAGTACCAGAATTCCAGAAACACCTTTGAAAAAAATTTCTTAATAAAAATTACCCCGTTAAATATCATCTTTGCAGGATAAGTGATGATGACTCACAAAAATTAGTGCTCTTTCAAGCGTTAGGTTATCTGGCATTATTAAGAATGGTAAAATAACTCTGGAACAAAAAAAAAGGGGGGTCTACTTCAAAAGCGGGATGCATGGTCACGTACATTTTGCACGGTAAACAATGATGTGGCGCTTTCTTCTGAAAATATCAGAAAAAAAAAATCTGGTTTATTTCCAGGTCCCCTTCACTGAAGCCCTATCAGCCTCCTGGCAGGGTCGCCATTAGGGGTGGCACATGAGGCTTCGTACCCGGGCGGTAGGTAAGCTCGAGCCTCCCCTGGTTACCAATAGATGTTCCCTATGCCGGTTTTTTTTCCCAACGATTAAACCTCAACCCTAACAGAAAACTGGTTTTGCCAAGATGAAGAGTGACGAGTCCACTCGGTATATTTCAAGGGGCCTAAAGGTGCCTACACGCTACTCTGACGTGACGTCAGTAACACGGTAAATTCTGTGACGTAGGAATTTCCATTTTGTAACAATTCAGCAATAAATTGTTTTGTCTAAATTGGTAATTAAATCGTAAAAACTGTACTTTTTTAGAATCTCGAAATCAAGTGTGAAGCGAAAGTTCAACCGTCGCTTCAAGTGTGCCGCGAGATAAAGGTTGAAAAAACACTACATTAAGATATCTAGGAGGTATTGACTCTATACACCCCAAGGGTCATCAACCTTTAGGGGAGTGTGGAGTATTTCATTGATGTGAAAATGTATGACGCGGACCACTTAAGTTATTTCTGAATGTGCTGCAGGTCACTGGAGTGAGTTGGAACTGTGTCGCAGGTCACTGGAGTGAGTTGGAACTGTGTCGCAGGTCACTCAAGTGATCTGTAAATTTGCCGCGGGATGCTTATGTGCCCTAGAAGTGTACCGTAGATAACTTAAGTGATATTTTAACACGTTATATAACTGGTGGGGGGTTTTGACTCTCAGTCAGAGCAAAAAATGTTTAATCGTGGGCAATGACCTATTGTTTTTGTTGTGTTTTTTATGTCAATCATGACTCCCGCCACACTGTTGGATGACCTTTCTTCAAAGTGACCCACCAGTTTGAATTTCTTATAAAATGGCCTGCGCTACGGGTCACAAGTGATCTTTATATATGTGTCGTGCGGGTCACTTTAGTGCTCCGCTTCAAAGCATAATATGCCGAAATCAGTGCAAAATATGGCGAAAAAAAAATCAGTGCTACTGCACAACAATCTGGAAGAATTTTAAGAAAATTGTAGAAAACACTACCCTAGGAATTTGTACCGCAGAACATTTCTACTCAGCAGAGGGCTTGCTGCAGAACAGAGAAAAATATTCTGCTTTGGGAAGTGGCTCTGGGATTGTGCTCCGGATCGCTTTAGGGCCGTATTCACCGACATGGTTTAAACCTGTAGTTACAATTTTTGGATAAGAGATCAACATAGATTGTGGTTAAAAACCCGAATTTAACCAATCCGTGTCGATCTGTTATCAAAAAATTGTGACTATAGCTTAAACCATGTCGGTGAATACCGCCCTAAGTTCTCTAGAATGTGCCGCGGTTCACTCAGATTATCTGTAAATATGACGCTGGTCACTTGAGTGATCTGGAAATCTGCCGCTTACTTTATGTTTGCAAAATTAGATTCGAGTTCGCGGTCCACATCCGATGATTTCGAGAGCCATGAGTCGAGCATGTATACCGAGGCAGAAAAAAATACAGTCTCCTCCCCCCCATGATGCCTATTCATACGCCACTCAGTCTGCGTGCGCTTCTATTTTAAAGCCGTTTCCGTTGCAGATTTTTTTTTAGCAGTATAGCCGTCTTGATCTGATGCGCCACGCTAGGAAAACACAAACGCGTAGCGTAATTATCTAACACGTTTCTGCCGACGCGAAATGATCCAGTTCGGTTCACGCTGCTCAAAAAACCTATTTTTAGGATAAGCCGGGTTTTCCTAGGAATAGATTTATATTTACGCTACGCGTTTGTAATTTCCTAGCGAGACGCATCAGATCAAGGCGGCTATATTATACAGTAGTATATGGCCTTGGCATCAGCTACTCTGTCGTCTGCATGCTGCGGTTTGAAGGGGAAGAAAACACAAGAGAGAGTGAAGAGAATATCGGCAAAACCGCGGCGCACGACGCATTTGACGCTTCCAGAAGCAGTCGGCCAATCACGCCCGACGTAAAGCGCTGTCGTGATGTGTATTGCGCTCTGTAGGAAAACCGTCGTACTGCTTTTGTTATTGGTGAGTGGACGGCGTGGCGCGCTGGGCTATTCACGTTGCACGCGGCAAAGAAAACCTGCTCCTAGGGAAACCCTGCTTTAGCCTCCCAGCCCACACACCTGCAGGGATGTTCAGCCAGAAACCGGTTTTTGAGGTGGAGCAGCAGGGGGTTTACAGCGTGCTCTTGTGTATTTGGATAACGTTTCTTTCAGTGGGTATCGCTGTCTGGGTTGCTGCTGCTGATCGGAATCGCGCCAAATCACGGCGAAAAAGTTTTATTTGGCTGGTTAAACTGATCGCCAATAACTAGTGTATTTATTTCCCTGCCGATGTCGCTGCATGTCTATTGTTTGTAAATAAAGTTTTCATTCACGCACACACAATGAGTTTCGATTGGGACCATCAAAAAGTCGAGAAAATTATCAAACTATACCGCCATAAACCAGTGTTATGGGACCGCAAACACAACGACTACCACTTGAAGCACAAGAAGAAAGATGCCTGGGTGCAAATTTCTCTGGATCTAGGGTGCGAGGCACACGAAGCAAAAAGCAAGATGACGTCCCTTCTCTCTTCATACAGAAAAGAGAAGTACATGGAAAGAAAAAAATCGATCTCTACTGGAAATGGTAAGTGCGGAGTTTTCATTTTAAAATCAATTCTTTTGTCATTATCTTTGTTGGCAGCTCCCACTAATAATGACATACACGGGCCGGGCCGTAACGTGCCTTGTCGGGGGCCGACTTTTTCGTGGGGGGGGGGGGGCGCCCACTTGAAAGGATTATTATTATGCAAAATATGTGTCTATTTTGCTGCGGCCCCATTCAGCTTGGGGCAGCCCTGTGTACAGGGTGGTCAGTAATTGAAGTAGTGATTTCAAAACGCTGTAAATTAAGAACCCACTGGTCAGAATAACTTGAAGTTTTGCGTGAATACTTCTCTGTATAGTGTTGGCAGGTCATTGAAAAATATAAAGCCAGGATCACGCTATAAAAGTTTGATAAAAGTACTTTATAAAAGTTGAAAAATGCCACCTATAAGGGCATTAGTAACATTCTAGAAAATGCAGTCGATCATGTTATTGGTTGTACTTTTTGAGTTTTATAAATGAACTTTTATAGTGTAATCCTAGCTTAAATCATCTTCTAGGAAAATTTATAGAAAATGCGGACATCATTGCTAAAGGCTTCCCTCCCCCCAAAGCACAATGTTTTGTCATGAGCCCTCATCTGACTGGAAATGGTCTGTGGTAAAAGTTCCTATGGTAGTGTTTTCTACTCCTATTCGTTCAAATTGTTCTGCAACTGTTGGGTGCAGATTTCAGCATATTCTGTTTTTTTTTTTGGGGGGGGGTCCGATTTTCTCTTCTGGGACAAAGACGCACCCTAGTATGGGAGGTCTTATGATAATAAACCTTCGTACATCGACTATGAAGGATAAGCAGTTGGATTGGTAGGCAGGCATAAACTTGCATTCAGCCCATGGATCTGAGCATTCTGCCCCCATCTACATCATAACCCATAGAAATACAGTAAAACCCCTTGTTTGTGGACACAGACAGGATTAAAAAAAAGTCTGTAAAAGAGAGGTGACTGTAAATCGGGTTTGAAATGCAGACTTTTATTATATAAAGGGAAATTATTTGGCCTTAAAGAATAGTTGAGATGGGAGTTTTACTGTATTAGATTTGAGGCCACCCACCAATAATTCTGAGCCCTCAATATTTTTAATATGTAGGGTCCAAGTCTGTACCGGCCATAGGTATCAATTAGGCTGGTATTACACTATAAAAGTTTTATTAAAATTCTTTTATGAAACTTGAAAAATTCAACCAATAAGTGTATTGTTTACATTGAAGCCAATGGGTTTATTGGGGTTTTTTCAAATTTTGTAAAAGAACTTTTATAGTTTTATCCCAGCCTTGGACCAGGACCCCTTGGTTCTGTTTAGATGGCTCTGCCTGGTCCTGTTCTCTCATGTTGGGATGTACTATATCCTAAATATAGTCACACGCTTTCCCTCCATCTTTTGCTCAAATGCTTCACACTTCTGAAAGCCTGTTTACATGTGTTAAGTGTTTTAATAATTGACTAAATTTTAAGTTGTCAAGTGCTCTAAAACTTGTCCCGATGTAAGTAATAAAATGATGAATACTCATTGAATAATACAAGACTGTGCCCACTGGCATATGCATTGTCTTACTGAGTCGAAAAATAGATTTAACTCTATTCTACTTAACCACTGAATCCCTTAATCACCTACCAACCAAGCCCGTGTAAATGACCATCAACGTCTGCATAACAAAATGTAGACAATGGTCAGCCAGTGAAAATGACAATTTAATTTAACATCACAGTCTTTAACAATTCATAGAAGCATCGCAAAAGTGAAGTCGCAAAAGAAATTTCATAATAAAATGTGATGTTTCCATGAATAACGAAAGTTTCTGATTATCAGGACTTTGCACCAGTTGGGAAATTTTTCAAGTATTTTTGTTTTCCTTCGCCAAACAAAATTCCATTGTTTCAGGAATGTTCATGCAAACTTCCAAGTCATTCTTACCAGTGGTTCTCATTTTATTGCGTTTTGAAATCGCAACTTCAGTTATAATCACTCTATATTCAGCATCTGCCAGTATATATAATTTTTATGTCATTTCATGTGTTATTGTGTGCTTAGTTTAATTTTTAGTCAGAGCAGATGCAGCCACAGAGTTTTAAGGAGCCCTTCATTCGTGATAATGGATAGGGAGATATAACTGGGAGGATCAGTCAGGTTTTATCTGTATATATGTTGTATTAAATAAAAAAGGTAGTTGTGATTTAATCATGCCAATGCTCAGTACAGAAGAAATTAAGAGAAACTTAAGGCCACAGTTTACATGAGTTGAGTGATTAGTAGTAGTTAATCAAATTTTAGATCATCAAGTGCTCTAAAATGTGTCGCAACATAAGTAATCAAGTAGTGATGCACTATGCAAGTCACACACACTATGCCCACTGGCGCGCATGTGCATACTGCCTAAATTAACGGGGGGGGGGGGAACAGACATTTTTTCACATTTTATATATACTTAACCATTAAATCATGCACCAGCTAAACCCATGTAAACAGCCCTTAACGTGTGCATGCATGCTAAATTACTTAAGGACTTAAAATTTAGCTGGCTACTAAATTACTTAACCAGTGTAAACAGAGGTTCCCCTCAATGATTTTTGGCACAGGACTCTGCGATAAGATTGGCCTTGCTTTGAGTTTTTCAAAGCTTATTTGAAGAATGATTAAAATGTTACAGCTAAATGACTGTTAATTTTAATGCTTAATTAGGTTATGTTGTTATTAATCTCTTTACATCCTGAAAAATTTGCTTGCAGGCCCAGCAAGAATTTTCAAAAGCGGATGGTTTGCTTACAAATTCTTTGAATTTCTTGAAGGGAAAAACACACCGACCAACACCATCAAAATAGAAAATGTAAGTTGTTTTAATTATTTTTTATTAGTCTTTGACAGACTGAGCACAAACCCCGGCTTTGAATAGCCAGTAGCAACAAAGCCATTATTATGCCTCGTCTGGTAAGCCTATCAAAGCAGATACAAAACATCTCACCGATTCGAGATGTCAAAAGGTTGAATTGTCTTTTCCCCTCTAAAACGAAGTATTTTTTGTGATTTGTCGTAATGGCTTCAATTTCACATTGCACTTGTCAATATTTTATAGCTGGCTACATTTCTGGGATTAAAAATGGAAGCCACAGTCCTTTTTCTGGATAAATTCTTTGGAATAATTCCCCCCCCCCCCCCAAACGTAGGGATTTTTTACAATTATGGTTAGAGTAGAAATTCTGGATCTTCCTGGAAAATCTGAGAGCTTGACGACTATGGTATATTATGCAAATCAGAAATGTATTTTGTTTGTCTTGTAAAGACTGCTTGTACATTTATCTATTTAATATTTTTCATCATTTTTTAATCACTTTAGAACGAGAATATTTTCTCCTTTATTAAAATATCAATCTCTGTTCTTTTTGATTGTTACCTCTCATTTCTGATGTTTTGTTTGATTTTAGGTGTCGGGTGAAGAAGGCTCACTCCTTGCTGATGAGGAAGCAAGTCAATCACAAAATTCAGATCACTCATTGGGTGAGAAAATTGAGCACCCTGCTTCAAGTGATGACGATAGCATGACCAAACAAAAAGTTTTTGTTTCTCCAGAAAAACAACCAATTAAAAGGTTAAAGAGGATTGAAGACCTGACTCAAGCTTATAAAATAACGGATACTTTTGCAAATGTACCTCATGATGAATGCTTTACATTTGGGCAGCATATTGCCAGCAAACTTCGAAAATTTGATGAGCGAAACCGAACTATTCTTATGCACAAGATGAATAACTTGATTTTCGATGCAGAAATGGAACTGTATTCGTTAATGCATCAAGAGCATGTGTACACTAGTGTACCGAGTTCTACATCTTGTGTTGGTCGAAACCCACAACACAGTCCATCTGAATCATCTCTATCTGAATCATCTCAGTCTGCCGTTTTACATGAGACTGTTTATAATTTCATATCAGAACAATATAATTAGAGTATCATAAATAACGAAAAAGTTCAAATAAAGTCTGTAATTTACTTACTTGTATATAGTGCCTCAGTATATTATTGTGTTGCTTACAAATTTCTAAAACAATTGTTGATATTCTCTGCTTGGAAACTTTGAAAAGATGTATCAAATTAGTGCATGAGTTGCCAGGGAGTGTTGAGTTATGACCAATTTTTCTTTTGGCAAATATAGTATCTCTAATTTGTGTCACTTTTTTTTTGTTATTTGTGGTGCAACCATATTTTCAGCAATATTTCCAAAATCTTCTGGCAACATACAACAAAAATGTTAGTATTATTTATGTTGCTTGAAACAAGATCTCTTAGAAGGTTATTGCCACATACAATTATTTCTTGTTATACAGGAGGTAGGGCATTGTACTGGGGAACCGTTGGTCCTAGAAGCATACTTCCAGTCAAAAAAGTTTCAAATAACATGTAGTACTCAGATATGTCATTCAAGGTGTTGTATAGTTATTAAAAGAGAAAAATATTATCTTTTTATAAAGTCACTATGAGCCCTAAAACCCAATTAGAAAGTTACTGTCCAGTCTCTGATGCAAACAAAAGAAATTCCATGTTTCTAAGTGCAATATTCACAGAGATATTCAAATTTGAAAAAGAGAGGAAATTCGGGAAAAAACATCGTTAAGTGTGAAAAAAACAGTTTCACCCGCATTTAACGCTGTTTTTTTTTCTTTATTTTCCTCTATTTTTCGAATTTGACTATCTCTGTTGAATATCGCACTTAGAAACATGGAATATTTTTGTTTGCATCAGGAGAGACAGGGCAACAACTTTCTAAATGGGTTTTGGGGCACACTGTGACTTTATAAAAACTTAATTTGTTTACTTTAATAATGATACGAGACTCCAAACATGAATGACTTATCCGAGTACTACACGTTATTTGGAAACTTTTTCTAATTAGAAATATACCTCTAGGATCAACAGTTCTCCAGTAAAATGCCCTACCCCCAGTTTGCTATGCACCCTTTATATATATATATATATAGGTGACACCTAGTGGTCATGTTTACGTTTTTTCCCTCGAAATTACACTCGTGAATTTTGCTGAATCCGTTTTTGTCAAAACCGGATGACACTATCACATTACTACTATAACAAACATCAAGGCCTGAACTAGGGAGGGGGAGCAACTGCTTTGAGCGGCAAATTTTAGGTTAAAAACAAAGAACGCCATTAGAAATTTATTGAATTTTAAAACAATGGGGAGGGGGCAAAATGACATAAAAATCCTAGTTACAGCCCTGGCGAGCATGAAAAACAAATGATACTGAATAGTGACATCTGTTTATTGGTGCGATGATCACAGCTATCTGGTCTAGTGCACTCTAATAAACTGCCCAATTACTTAAACCTCACTCCATTCAAAATTCTTCTGCAGAGGCATATTTGCTGGGGTAGGTAGGCTTACCTAAAGCCACAAATTCAATGCATGGGTGATCAAGAAAAATTTTAGTAGAGTGAAGAAAAGAGTGGAAAAACCATGAATCTCCGTCTCTGCTAGGGAGTCTACCAAGGGACTATGTGTGTTTCCCAAAGTGGGCAATATCTTTCCCTGGTGAGCAATGGATGCTAAGAGTATAACATAGGATCCTTATGGGTTTGCTTCAGTCATGGTGCGATTGTAGAAAAAAATGTCTGAAGAATGGGGGAGTGTGTGTGGAACAAAAAGTTTGGGAAACTACGGACTAGGTCAATGAGCAACCAAAAGAGTGACTGAGCAGTGTTTCTCAAAGTGTGCATTGCGACTCTTGGATGCATTGTCATTTCTCATGTCAGGATTTCTTTCAAGTGGTTCTTTTTCTTGGTATTTGTGGATAATCGATGACTAAGGCAGGGAAACTGTTGCTTGATAAAAATATGAGCGCCACTGAGTATGCAAGCATATGAATGACAAACAGTTCCATCTTAATGCATGTGAACACCCAGGCCATGCTTAGGGGAAGGGGCTTGGTGAATAAGATCTATTCATTGTGAGAGTAAACATGTAAATAAGTTGGCAGTTTATTTATAGTCAGGTAAAGGGGGTTGTCAAAAAAATCAGTTTATCATGATGCTTTCACAACGGCCCGGCTTAGAGAGCAGGGGGACTAGGCCATGTGCGATCAAAAGAGAGTGCAAGCATGTCATTGACTGAAACAGTGTAAGTATGAATGACTAAAAACAGTGTGCTAGTATTTGAATGACCAAAGAGACCTATAGAACAAGGAACCGTGTCATTGAGCTACCAAAAGAGTGCCCTAGAGAGTGTGCAGGCATGGGAGTGACTGAACGAGAGGCATGTTGTCAGGGAAAAGAGACTACACCAGAGTGACAAATTTGAAGAAAATAAGAATATAATTGGGGAAGAACTGCAATATTTTTATAGCCCACAGGAGACAAAATCATAAATTCCCATCTGCTGTTTTAAGCAGTTCTCAGTATTTATGGTGTCGCCTAACTCTGCAGGTGTGATCCTGACTTAAGATTGTTCTGCAGCAGAACCAACTGTATTTTCTGTATTGTTTGTATACGTTCAATGATTTTTCTTTTACTATTTCTGTAAACGGTTCAGAAAACAAGATTTTTTTTATTTTTAAAATTGTTCCGGAGAGTGTTCTGTGGCGACTTGCTGATTTTGGCATATTACCTTCCCCCCTCCCTTCAATGCAATTTTACAATTTTTTTTTTTATATAAGCTGGTTGGATACTTTATTTTGCTATCTAAGTTTTGTCTGAAACACCAATGTGTATCCCTATTCAAATGAATTCTGGGACATATTAGGAAAATAACTTCCATAGAGTAACATGGGTGGAGTAAACATTGAAACGTCATTGCCTATGTTATTTTTTCCCCAAGGACATTGCACATACATGTGTCTAGCATGAGAGGGAACAATATATATATACTGCTTTGAGACGCAGTGGCAATGTTAAAGGGTGTCTTGACAGTCATGAGCCCAGAGTCAATGAAGAACTTTGAAATCATGGGACATTTTATGCATAAATATTTTCCTTACTTTAATATTTTATTATATTTGCAATTAAGTTTAGCTCTCCACCAAAAGGTTTTTTTCCATTGATATTGGAAATCGGCTAAAGCTTCTGGACTTGTTGAGACTGCCCTAAAAGGAACTATGCATTAAGTGTCTCACTCTTGCCTAACACTGCCATTATGTTAAATAAAAATCATATTTAAAAGATGAACCCTGGGTGATTTAAATTTTTTGCTAATCTGAACAAGTCGTGTCCCAATTAGTTCAGATTAGTAGGGTTCCGCAGGCAAAAGGTTTTTAAATTAAAAAAAGTATGAAAGCAGGCTTCATATATATATATATATATATATATATATAAAGAAATTTTCACTTGTTTTCTTTCTCATTTCAGTTTCCAGTTGCATGTAAAGAATATGGATCCATTGACTATGTTCATATTACAGAACAGGAGCCATTCAAGATAGCAGTATCCTGTTCCTCAAAAGTAAGTAGCCTGATATATTATAGGCTGGTGCATACATGCCATTGCTTCCGATTTTTTCAGCCTTATTAACATCTTCTGGTTGGAAATCATATTCTTTTGATTTTTCGTATCTTCATGGAAAGATCCATAAAAGCCCTCAAATTGTGCCTCATTTGAATGGAAAATCCCTAAAGAAAATATTCCTCCAGTCCTTGCAATTCTAAGCTGACTACGTTTTCTCAGGGAAAATATGAGAAATCAGGATTTCAAGTACAAAAAATGTGTAATTGTTGCCAAATATGATGCCAAAAGCAAAGTTGCGAATTATTGCTAAAAAATCAGGACCGCAAAAAATGTGTCCCGTGAAAATGGGGTTTATATATGGTCACCCATTGTAATCCCAAAAAAAATCCCTTTGTTTCCCCCTTTTATTTGTGTGGCATGTTTTCTTTGATAGGAAATGTGTCACCATGTGATAAACTACAGATTTTTCAAGTCTGAATTGGCACTTATGCTGATGTGTTTCTGTATTATATGAATGCATGTATAGTGTAAATCCCATGTAATGATTTCCTCACAAGATATCATTTATAGACTCAAGAATCTCACTTATATAACAATATTATTCTCTGGTCCGGATGCAGTTTTAATCATAGGATGATATATTCCATCTATAACAATATTTCTATTATATAATGAGATGTTTTTCAAGTCTCTGGGGTACCATTACATATGCATTTTATTTTATATAAATACTGGTTATTGAACATGTTCAATAAATCCCATGTCGACTAAAAAATTTACAATGGCTCCTTAAATTTTATACATTTAAGTATTGAATTTATTTTTTGTCAGTGTATCTACCAACATGGAAAAGAGTCACTACTCAAGTCCCTGAAAGTTTTTGGGGAAAAAAAAAATTATTTTAGACTATCTTTCTAAAAAAAAAATCTGTTTGGTTCCTAAGGAATTTAGCTGACAGCTACAGTATTATTCTACGATTTGCCAAGCACATGGTGTTTTTCGATCTCCTTTTTGCTATCAATAAATAGACATATGCAACATAGGTCATATCACACTTCATATAAGTCTATAGCATTTGTATAAATTTATATTTTATACAATATCCATACATGTTTCATAAAATTTCATAATGATTGTTCAAAAAAAAAATTAATTCTCAGGTTCAGATATATAGTTCCGTAGAAAATAAAGTTCAATCAACCTTGTCATCATTCAAAAGAACAGCGTATGGAGGTGTGTTTCGTAAAGATGGCAAATTATTGGCTGCTGGATCAGACGATGGCCACGTGCGGCTTTTTGAAGTTCGAACTGGCAAACCGCTCCGAATATTTAAAGGGCATAAAGGGTAAAGTATTAATATTCCAGAATTATATTCATTTACAGTAAAACCTTAATTATCTGGTGTAATTAATGCTGTTCTGATCAGGTGTATAAAAGTTTTTGATCATTATAAAATTTGCATTAATTTATGGGTCCAGTAGGGTCTATCAGAGATGTCTATACCAGAGTTGCTGCAAACTGCTTGCAAGCTAAACAATTGTCAGGTTATTAAGGTTTTACTGTATTTCTTTTGTTGCTTGTGGTTCTGAAGTTGCTTTGAATTTTGTGAATTATTCAATAGCAAAATGAAATAGGAGAAATTATGAAGCAGATAAAAAAAGTTATCTGATTTTTGATAAAGTTTTATGTGCCTTCAAATTTTTCTTAGTTTCAGAGAAAGAAATTTGAATACGAACTTGTTGATAGTTTTCTTTAATTAAATTTTAAAAAAAAAAATTCTTTTGGTTCCAGAGCGGTCCATCGATGTGGTTTTTCAAACACGGGCACCCAAGTTATCAGTTTCTCCGATGATAAATCCGTTAAGCTGTGGGACATACCCACAGAGACAAACTTGCTGACCTTTGAAGAGCATAAGGTAGGTTTGACATGTGTTTTTGGTGTATAATAACATAACTTCACTTTTTTTTTCTGCCCAAATTTTTTAAACTAGTAATTTATAGATATCAAAATTTATTACTTATGTACCTGTAAATAAAATGAGTTGTTATTCACTCACAAATTTGTTTTTGTTATAATCCATTTTATTATTTCCTATTACCCATTCATTCGTCTGATGTTCAAATATCTGGAAGTTTTATTTTTCTATATAATTTGTAAAATAGCAAAATAATAAATAAATCTTCAAATCAACTTATGATCTTCAGAATTGGTTCAAATTACAATATCTACAGTCAAATCTTTGTTATTTCTTTTGCAAATAAAAAGGCCAGAACACTCAAATTTCAAAGTTTTAAATCTATTATGGATATGAAATGATGAGCTGTAGAAATGCTAAAGTATTTTTAAAGCTAACACATTATAGGAATTGCTTTTTTTTTTATTTATGCAATTTTACAAATTTATCAAAATTAGTCAAAAAGTTGGATTAATAACTTCTTTTTTTTTTTGTGGTTTTGTACTGTAGAATTATTTTTTCAATATTGACAAACATGATTTCATACACCAAGTATTTAAGCTTGTCTCATACCACTGATTGATATTTATATCTATATATAATTATATTTTTTTCATGATAGGATTATATTCGTTCAGGAGCTGTGAGTCAAGCTTCAGAGCACATATTTTTATCAGGTATACATTTGTTGCTATCATCTGTTTGTAGTATTCAGCATATGTAAACTTATTTATTTTGTTCTTATATTAGTTCAGACACATTTCCCCCTTTTTTTTCCTTTAAATTGCAAACTAGCTTTATATGTATATGAATCTGGGTTTTCACGTATTTTTTTTTTCTTTTTCAAAATACTGTGTATATTTTTTAACATTAATAAAAGTTCAAAGTTGTTTTTTACCTTTATAACTGTTTGTAGCTTCAATGAATTTCTGTCATATTCACAATCTTTTTCAGAACTTCTTATACACACTTGTTAGGGTGTATTTATGAAGAAAAATAGCCTATATGTGATTTCCATAGGTTTCATCATTTTATTTAAATTCTTCTACTGAGCTTGATATTTAATAGTTAATTTAAATACCAAAATTTGTATTCTTTAATTTTTTACAAAATGCTAATAAATTGTGACTGAATAATTGGTTTTTTTTAAATATTTTAGCAGGGTTGTCAGGATCAGAAAAATGGTCTGGGAAAATGTAAAATATTTGCAAAAGTCAGGGAAATATTCAAATACAGTGAGTCCTGTCTATAATGATAAACCTGTCTATAAAAATATTTTCTTCGTTCCTGGCAGAATTCCCAATCAATAAGAAATAGTGCAAATGCTCAAACTGTCTACAATGATAACCTGTAAATAATATTTTTACTAGGTCCTTACCGTATGCTTATAAACAGGTTTTACTGTATCTGCTAAAAGTCAGATAGGGAAAATCTCTGGTAAGAGGAAAAAAACAAACTGGAAAAACAAAAATTTGAAAATCAAAAGGTCGTGATTTTGAGTTAAATTTTTTTTCTTTTGAAGTTTTGGTCAGGGAAATGATCAAGCAGATTTTGCTGGGAACCCTGTTAAGGTTTTTTTTTTTTTTTTTCACTTTTTTTAACAGTTATTCTTATGAAATTATTTTTTACAGGTTCATATGATCACACTGTGAAAATGTATGATTCACGTAGGACAGAAAGCATACTGACCATCGATCATGGAGCTCCTGTGGAATCAGTCCTGATGTTTCCTACAGGAGGAATTTTCTTGACAGCAGGTACTGTGAAAATTTTCCATTCCTCATATATATTATAGAATCAACATGCTTGCCAATTATAATGACCCAAAGTTCTTCTCTCCCCCCCCCCCTTCCTTCACAAAATGTTTTGTGTAACTGTCTTTCATTAACAAATTAACAGAAAAATCTCATGTGTTGAGAAAATAAAGTCAAACTTAGTTACACACACAGCGATGTTCAAGTCACATAAAATAAAAATTAAACTGTTATTACAGGTGCCTAATTTTTTTACTACATTGCTGTAAAAGATATCTAATGTTTTTATATACTATACATGAAATTGGTTATTTAATGTAATGAACAAATAATGCAGAAATAGACAAACATGTTAAACCTGAATTGATTATGCAAACACGTTTTTTTCCCCCTCTATCATATTAGTTGACTTCAGTTCATTGTTCTGGAGTTAGTTGCAGCAATCTCTTGAACAAAAAACAGTTTGAAGGGATAATTAATTCATAGATTATATGGAGCTATGGTTCTATATCTTTAGGTTTTATTATTGTTACCATACTGTTGTTTACTATGCTGCACAGTTTAAAATTAAGAACTTATTGCGTATATAAAAGTAATTGGCAATACTGTCTGATTTGTGCATGCATAGTAGTGTTAACCGGTTTGTTGTGAATGTAACCTCCATATTGCTGTCAGTTGATTGCTGTCTGCCTTTGCAAGACAGTGTGTTGAAATGAGTGTGGTAACACAAAATCCTACCAGTTGTCTGAAATTTGATTAGTGATTACATTTCTAAATGCAAGAGAACATAATGCTGTTGAAATTCAGTCAATTGTGGGAAACATATGGGCTACCTTAATAAGTGAAGGGCAAGTGAGGCAATGCTGTCGTGAGTTTAAAGAAGGCTGTTAAAATGTTCATGATGAGCAGTGGAGTGGCAGACCTAGTGTCAGGACCAACAATCTTGCTGAGCATGTGAAAGAAAATTGTCCCTTTATAATAAGCAATCTTTCTCTAGAGTCTGAAACTCTAAGCTATCTGAAATTGTGTGCACGATGGGCATAGAAAATGTTCTCAGATTTACACAGAAGATGACCACGTTTTGAGGAAAGTGAGGAATTGAAAATCACAGTGCAAAACTAGTTGAAATCCCAGGTGGTGGAATTTTATGTGGAAAGTTTGAAGAGAGAGGCTTGTTTCACAATATCAAAAGTATTTGGAACAACATGGTGATTATATAGGAAAATAAAGTAAATATGTAAACTTTTGTAACCATTAAGAAATTTCTTTTTTTCAATTTTTTTTAATTTATTACTGATCAACCCTTGATTTTTAACCGCATCTTACATTTTCACTATTGTTTTTGTCAACCTGTTTATACATATGAAAAGCAAACAAAAAGCATTCATTGTTTTCTGAGGAGGAAATCAAAAAGAAAAATGCAGAAAAATATGTTGCACTAGATGTTATAAGCAAGGTTTATCAACTACCTTTTCATTGGTGGTTGACAGGTGCTGATAATTTTTATTAGTGTTGGAAGTAAGGTGCTGTAATAGAGGTCAATACAACTGCATTTATCTGTACATTTCCTCAATAACTTATTGATCAGACTTAAATATGACATTTTAAAGAGAATCAACATCTACAGTGTTATTGAAATTAATTTTTAAGCGATATTTGAAATTTGTGCTCTATCTCTCTTGTTGCTGATACCTATTTCTAATCAAGAAAAGGTGTGATCAAAGACACAAATGTCTAATCTTTTAGGCTTGCATGGCTACATTAACAAGGGAGGGGGGAGGGAATTGCCTCTGACCAAAGCTAAAATACAATTTCCAATGATACCAAGAGAAAAAATTCCAAGTTAATTAAAATGAGTCTTCAAGCTAAGTTCTTTTTCACCATTTCTGTTTGAAAGATACTTAAAATCTTCCAAAATGATATGAGAAATCATTAAAAATTATGTATTTACACTTGTTCAAAATTTATTGTTTCATCTCATTCATAGCTATCCTAGATTGTGAATTGGAAACCATCTTGTCTAAGAAATAATGTTGTAAAAATTAATCACTCTGTAAATTAATTGTGATATAATAAAAATCTTAAGCATTTTGTTTCTCCATCTTTGTATCTTGTGGCAGCTAAAATCCTTGCGTTAATTGATTCATATTAAAGTGAATTCATTACTATTTTCTTACCAATTTATGCATTCAAGTTTTTGGTTCACAAAGAGCTCTTTTTCCCTCAGGTGGAACCTATTTGAAAGTCTGGGATCGTGTAGCAGGCAGAATATTGGCTCAAATTACGCAGCATCATAAAACAATAACATCACTATGTTTTGCTAGTAGTGGTCACCGTTTGATGTCTGGTTCCTTAGATAGGTGATGTATTTAGAAATTCTAGATTTTTCTTCAATATGAGGTTTTAAATTAATTTTTTAGGCTGGCTCAGGAATAAATGGATTGACTGTCATAAAACATGATGGCACCAAAATAATAGAATACCCCTATTGTTCAAAAAATAGAAAGCCAAATCTAAAATTTGACAATGCACCTAATATCACTCTTTTACAATCAGAAGAGAAAGTTGTGGGCAACATCTCTTGTGTTATTGTTGGACTATTTGTCCCTGAAACAACAATTAAATCTCTTATCGCAGCGCAAAGCAGTTTACAGTGAACAGTTTAGTCTTGCAATGTTTACCTTATTGATGTTAACTCTCTACCACTGCTTTCATTTTTAATCCCAGAAATTATACAGGATGCATAAGTAACTGGACATATCACATTTTACTAGAACCATTGATTCTAGGGGCATACTTCCAATTAAATATTTCATTTATATTGCAAGGGGTTGTATAATTATTAAAATATAAAAATTTACTTTTTATACGTACACCCAGCTCAAAATCCCAATTACAAAGTTGTTGCCCTGTCTCTTCTGATGCCAACAAAAGAGATTCCATGTTTTTAAGTGCAATATTCAGCAAGCTATTGGAATTTGAAAAACGGGAAAAATTGAAAAAAAAAACAGCTTTAAATGTAGATAAACAATTTTACTCGCATTTAAATGCTGGTTTTTTCCCAAATTTTCTCCGTTTTTTTAAATTCAAATATCTTAGTGAATATTGCACTTAAAAAACGTGGAAAGTTTTTTTCCTACAATTTTACTTTTAGAATTGAAACTTCCCAATAGTGTTTTACAAAAATCCCTTTTATATTTATATTTGTGTGGAATTTAGGAATTATGGATGTTTCCTTGTGGATCCATTCTCCGAATTTGGCAGGATGTTAAGATTTTTGAATTTTTTTCCATGCATTAGCTATGGGATATATAGAATGCAAATTGTTTCTCTATTCAATTTTTCCCTTTTGTTTTTTAGGCATGTTAAAATCTATGATGTCATGACATACAAAGTGGTGCATACTTTAGATTATTCGTCGCCTGTACTGAGTGTAGCTTCAGCAGTAAGTTTACAATTTATTTCGTCACAATTTCTTTACATTTTGTATTTCACAGATTTGAAGCAAGTTAATTTAAAGTTCGAAGAAACTGCAAAAAGTGTGGATTATCGAAAACCAATATCAGTAAGTTTAACAAAAATTGCAACATCCCCTTAAACATTCACATAGGGTTCCTAAGTGATGTGACCTTATTTCGCTTTGCTGCTATGGAATCTGCATAACAGTAGGATCTTTTTAACTCTACTTGATGCTTACTTTGTTGTTTTCTGCCACAAAATTTTTTCTCAATTTTTACGAATCATTTGTGAGGTAGATTCATCACATTTGCAAGTTAGAATTTTTTATTTCCAATAGTTTTGCCACATTTGCTCATGCTGCAGTTGTGATTCTGTTTTCCAAGATTGTGATTAATTTTTACCCAAGGGAAATACAGGAAACATGAAATAATTAAGTTCTACCGCATCATAAGAGCATTCTTATTGTTTTTCAACAACCATAACATTTTCTGATATTTTTATGATATTAGTGCTGTAGCTCATGTTGATAAGAAACTCACTTACTATACCATAGGATGTTCAGAATTATGACAAGTTTAATACCCGATATCAGTTATCTCAATTTTTTTGATGCGGAGGTACAATAGGAACACTGGTAACAAGACCTAAACCTGACAAACCAGATGCACTTTCCTGAAGGATGAATAAATTCAGTAACATGGTAGCATGACAGCATTGCTACTGCCCATCATGAGGTTAGCGGACCAATCTCTCCCCTAGACACATGGGGAAAAAATTCAATTTTGGCATTTGGATTTGACAATAAACTGTAGGTCCCAGTCTCGTTGACTTTCTTGTGCAGATCAATGGAATTACTGTCCAATCCATATTGAAAGGAATTTATAATTGATAGGCTGCCGTGTGCAGAATATAATTGTGGTATGACAAAAATGATCAAATATTTTATTGTGGTATAGTGGAACATTACCAAACATGTTGATACTCTCCAGCATACTCTATTAACAGATACAATTTCAAATCCTTGTGTATGTCTGTTATTGATAGGTTCCACTGTAATTCATTGCTCTAAATTCAGAAATATTTTGTATTAATCTAATCTAGCATTAATGTATATACATATTTTTTTAATTTTTGTCAAGTGTTTTAATATTTGTATGTGCATCCCTCTTACTCAGCCAGAAGATAAATTTGTAGCTGTTGGTATGGTTGATGGCATTTTGTCGATCAGGCACCAAAAATCACCAAAAAAATCTGAAGAAGAGCAAGAGAAGAAGCTGCAGAAAAAGAAAACTCATTTTCAAAACCGTTACTATGGCTCTGATTTTAGATTAACTTCGGTATGTATAAGGAGGAAGTAGGGTAGGAATGTATCTTATTTTTGATTAATTCATTAATTAATGCTGATATAATGTTTTAACTGAAATTTCTTGGGTTGCCAATTCGTGGAAAATATTTTTTTCTATTAAATACTTAAATATTTTTTTATAGGGTGATATAGTTGTTCCTGAATTGGAGCAGACGAAAGTTACAAACTACAATAGATATTTGAGGAAATTTGAATCTACAAAAGCATTAGATGCTGTTCTGGGAGTAAGAAATCTTTTTTTCCCTCTCTTTAGTGCATTGAAAACTCACTACAATAATACTTGATATTACGATAAATCCCTCTACATCGAAATTTTTTCAACTCTTTTTTTGAAAATGTCTGTATGCTACTGTTTTCAAGTGTTTCCTCTTTATATAATGAGAATCTCTCTTCAACGATTATTTTTCTAGGTATTCTTAGCAGAGTATCATTGTATTGAGGTTTCACTGTATATTTATGAAAGTATCAAAGTATTTTATTATTTTTATAATCTTCACACCTAAGTCGAAACTGACTATTTAAAAAAAAAATTTTGATTGATTTGTGTTTCTCTCTTGTATGCACAGTGAAACCTCTATGAAAACAGAACATCAAGAAACAAATTATTTTCTGTTTTAGAGAGGTTTCTGTTTTCTAAAGGTTTACACAAAAATTTTTTCAGTGATTTGTTTCTGTCGTTTTGGGAAACTTGAATTTTGGGAATGTCACCCTAACTACTATAAACCAATAAGTATTAAAGAGAGACATGCATATTATTACTTTATTTTGAATTTCTTTGTGTTTGTTGTTTCCAATTACTATTCATTTGAAATTTCATATTTAATTTGCTAATTGTTAAAATTTAATACCAAATTTTTTTTCTGAATAGCAATAAAATAAATGCTGATAAAGAGCATTGTGACAGAGATGCTCTTTGGTTCAATCTAAAAATATTATATACACAATTATAATATTGTTAAATAATATTATATGCATAAAATTAACCTCTTTGCTTACAAGCGAATTGGCAAGAAATTTGTATGCTCTCTATTTGACGAATTGACAATAAATATATTAACCTTGTGTCCCAACCTAACCGCATGTTAGAAAAAGGGAAGGGAAAAACAAATGAGTAAGATAATGTGGGTACAAAGTTAATTTCTTTTCACTTTCACACTACCTGTTCTCTTTCACTTTTATAAGATACATCATATGTGAGGGGAAAAAAATCACTATCAGGGTATACAAGAAACCAAAAGGAAAAAAAATTGTAAGGTTGTAACAAAGCTGTGAGATGATCAGGGGAGAGGAAAGGAAACAGTGAACTCTTATTTGAATTCATCTCACTGGTGTTTGGATGCAAATTATGTCCTTTAATCTTAAGGTGGTTAAGTGTTTATGAACTCTCACCTTGTCAAAATCTGGGTTTGTAAAGAGCCGAGGTTTTTCGAACTGTGAGGCCTGCCTTCATGGAGAGCAGCAGAAGTTTCCCTTTTTCTGCTGCAAAAACTTCTAATTTGTAAAGCTATTTAGTGATAAGTGGTTCTTAAACTACTCTGATAATGGAAAAACAGACATGGCGAGGTGCATAATAGTTTTTGAATTTGGTGGTGCCACTGCAGCAAAGCGTTTGAAGATCTTTGTGTTTAGAGAATCATTAAACTGCCCAATATCAAAATGTTGCTGCTGGCTTTGTAATGAACATTAAAGTTTTTCAGTTCTGATTAGATAGTGCAAACCGGAGCTGGACAAATCTATTGACTGGCATGCCCTGGGTATGTAAAAATTTTCACCAGGGATGTATTTTTTCCCATTACAATTTTATGGCATGCTAACATATAAAGCACTGATTCAGCATGTATAATTTTACGTTATATGCCTGCCTGAACATGTGAATTTTAAAGATTTGTCGAGTGAGTGCTGCAAATACTCTTTGCAAATTGGTAAGGCAAAAATTGTAGCATCATCTGGGAAATTACTTTGTCTTGACTTGCATGAGTCTAGAGTTGAGAAAACCTGGCTAAGTAAAAGTATCTGGTAATTGAATTTTTTTATACATCATTTCCTGCAATTTTTGGTACTTGATGTGCTGCAGTGTTACTGATGACTTCACTGATTATCATCAAAATGTTTATCAATCAATTAACAGGCTTATATTCCCAAATTGTATTTATTTCCATTGTTTTTTTTGTTTTTTTTTTATTAATTTATCGAATTTCTTTTTTTTTAGACAAGTATGCAGAAAAAGAATCCGGAAATAACAGTATCTTTAATGATGGAGTTGATAAGAAGAAATACAATTCGAGCTGCCTTGTCTGGTCGAGAAGGTCGAGCATTGCAGCAGCTTTTCAAATTTGTTACAAAGTTAGTTTGTTTAATCAGTTCTGATTTTTTTTCATTGTGAAGTTGAAAATTTCATATAAGTTATGTTTTGGTAGTCTAAGTAGTATTAAGGTCAGATGGGTAGGTCCTGCCAATTATTGAAATCGAGAGTCAAATCCTATAAATAAAGTATAAATTTTCATTTATTTCCCTGTATTTGCTAGATTGGTGATCAGTTTCATAAATTCTCAATTACACTGGTCTAGTTTGCTATCTACTCACTTTTGGATTTACCTGCTGCTACTAAACTCACTCTGTCTAATAATGGGGCAGGCTTAAGATTATGTATGGTTTCTTTTCTTGGGTACAAATGCCAAATAAGTATATTGAAGACAGTGAAGATGAAAAAATCTTATGAAAATATAATATAGGAGACAATAGAAGAGACCTGTTGCATAACCTTCTAGATACTCCCCAGAACCTCTAGGAGGTAATGCATGTTGTCAGCATTCTAATGACCAGAAGGATATGCAAGTTCACTGCACTCCCTAGTCCAAGGGATGGCTCCATTCAAAAGAAATGGTGCCCCCAAATAGGAATAGAAATGTTGCAGGGTATTAATCTTTTGAGAGGGATGTGTCAATCTTTTTTTCTTTACCAAGAACATATGTCAGTGCCTATGTCTTCAGCTATTGAATTGGACTTGGGAATGCCCTGGAAAGGTAATACAATCATATATTTTAATATAATCAATTATACAACTATTAAGTTCAGTATAGGAGCTGGCTTTTACAAAAATGTTAAAAATACAATCAAAATTGACAAACAAGGTGAAATATGTACAGTAGAACCTCTCTTTTGTAGATACTGATGGGACAGAAAAATTTGTTAGTAAACTAACTTTAAGTTACTAACTGGGTTTGAAATGCATACTTTTGTTATAAAATGGGTAGTTATTATTAAGCTATAAAATAAGGTGTGACCACATGTGAGGGCTGCCACACACGAGGGGTTTTACTGTGTGGCGGTATGTATATATACATATACATACATAACTGTATATATACATATATTCAGTATATGTGCTTCCCCAGAAAAAGTTGAAATGACTTTCACCCATTCTTTGTGGGATAACTTTAATATCTCTTTGAGATGTGATCAGGCTTTGTCCGAGGATCATTTTCTTTATATAGTTTGACACAATAGTGATGTGTTATTTTTCTATCAATATTGAGTATTTATTTTCTGGTTTTTTTTCTAGATACATCAGCGATGCAAGGTTTATGAGGATATTAGTCGATATAGGATTAATGCTAATTGGTAAGTGGTGATTTTTCACATTTATTCCTGATCATCTAATTATAATGTTAAAATTTTGTGTTCAACAATTAAAAATTAGTTGAACATATGTATTCTCTTTTTTTTGGTAAGCACAATTACAATAAACAGTGTGATTCATTCTCTTGACCCAGATTTTCGTTCATAAAAATCAACTATTTTTCATGTGATGGAATTTGCTTTGGATATACCTTGGTCTGTGACAGTAATTGTCAACCTTTTTTTTTACCTCTGCCAGCATCGATGTCAGAAATTGTTTGTGTACCAATTTCTAATTTTTTTTATTGGTCGCGTTTAGGATTTAAAGCCATCCCATATACAGGGTGATTATAAAAAAACTATCCTGACATATGGGCCCCTAACTATCATACCATTCACAGAAACAGAATGAAATTTTGGCATAAGGTATTTTGAGGTATGCGCTCAAGAATGATATGGAAAACAACAGTGTCACTCTAACAGTTACGGTTACAGTGAGAAAATTTCGAAAATATCAAATGGCAACATCAAGTTTTTTTGTATTGGAATGCGATCTCCATTGTGAAAAACCCTAAATAGCGTTCGAACGGCAACTGTAGCATGAAAATCACCGGCGGTAGATAGGCTAAAAGTGAGGACAACCAATAAGGACAGAGAAACAGCATAAAATAAAGCATTTTATTGTGTTTCACAAATTTTGCACATGACCTTGTGGAGGACTAATCAGGCTGGAATCTCAACCGAAGAAACGGTGTGACGAATGAAACGAACATTAATGCTCTGGTGCACGGCAAAGTCTTTTTTACTTTTTCCTTGCCTAGCTCCGGGGATTTTCGTGCTACAGGTGCCATTCCAACACTATTTAGTATTTTTCAGTATGGAGATCGCATTCCAATACAAAAAACTTGGTGTTGCCATTTGATATTTTTGAAATTTTCTCACTGTAACCGTAACTGTTAGAGTGACACTGTTGTTTTCCATATCATTCTTGAGCGCATACCTCAAAATACCTTATGCCAAAATTTCATTCAGTTTCTGGGAATGGTATGATAGTTAGGGGCCCATATGTCGGGATAGTTTTTTTATAATCACCCCGTATATACACAATATTTTGAAATCTTTTGGTACCCCAAAAGAATAAAATTAGAGAGATTTAAAAACTTTTTTTTTAATTTCTTCAAATTTTTGTGGCAGATCTCTGAGTTGCATTCTTAGTATTGTGATATTCTGACAAGTTGGTCGCCCCTGGTCTATGAGAAGCATGGTGACATAGTTAAAGGTAACACCATAATTTTTTCCCATCCTTGAGTAAGAAAGAAATGAAGTAGGCTTTCTTCCAATTTTGAGCAGGTGCAAACTATGGGGTATTGGAAATATTCCTCCAATGAGAAATCAACTGTACAATATATCTGGGCTTATTAATGCTAAAATTTGAAATGAAACACTTTTAAGGAGGCACAATATTTTGTGAGTGCTGCTGAAAGGGTAGAAGGTTCTCATAATTTTTTAACTGCAACCAATGGGTATATTCTGCATTTCAAAACCTGGAAATCAGTGAAACCAGTCGCATGATAAGTAAATTTTACAACCCATCTCTGAAATCCCTGTGACATACAGGTCAAGAACCTTTGCTCTATGGACTATATTTTTCAGTATATGTGGATGATAAACGTATGCCCTACTATTGAGTACCGACTCATACTGTCAGTTATTAATAGCATCTGATTTTAATCATGAACTTCAAATTTCTTTGGGTTAGAATGAAGTGCTCTCATGTGCATCAGAACAGCACAGGGACAACTCAAAATTTTAAATTTGTGACTATACAGTTAAATTTTTGAAAGCGACTGGAGAAATTACCTTGTGTGGAGAGAGTCACCCTTTTATGATGTCACCTTGTTTCTAATAGAGAAAATCATTGCTGTAACAAATTTCATTGCATCATAACTAATATTTACATTTTGATTGATGATAATCTACTAATGAAGTGCCTTAAAGGTGCAGATAACACATAATCACTGCTTTGATCATGTGGATAAAGATGACTCTCTGTTCAAGATGCCAGTATTTAATGGAATAACTTATTCTTAAATATATCTTTGGGCACTGCAGATGCGTCCATGGGTACAGTTTCTCTAGCATATTTGTTGAAATTAAATTGAAATCCTTGAAGTTGCATGGGTAGTCAGTGCTATACTTTCACAGTAGCATTACACAGTTGGCGCTCATTTTTATGAACCCATATAGACATGAGAAATTAGTTTGCGTATACGGAAAAGACATAAAGGAACAGTAAATTAGTTCATAAAAATGTGCAATTTGTAAATTAAAAGTTTGTAAACTTAACCATCGACTGTAAAATGAAACTTCTATATTACACATTACCCTCTATAATGATAATCACCCACATATAACAATATTACTCTTTGGTCCTGATGCTCTTTACATAGTCTTAATATACATTATTATATCTATAAGAACAACTCTTCTATAAACGATGTGTTTCTCTGGTCCCTTGAGTATTGTTATACTGGTGTTTCACTGCATAAAGGTTTTCTACATTGAGATGCAAAGTGGCTTTTAATGTCTATTAATCTATTTGTTTTATCAATCCTCATTGATAGAAAGGACCATGAACTGTGTCTGCAGAGAGCAAGGGCTAATCATGCAGCTCTTTCCTCTTTAGATCATAGGTAGAGATAGACCTGTAAGTCTGGGGGGGGCACGATGATGATGTCAATTCACATATATATACCCCCCCCCCCCCCCCGTATCTCCTCTGATGCTTTAGATATGAATGGAGTAGATAAATATGGGGGAAAAAGAAATGACTTGTGAAAACATTTGCTTATTAATTAAGGAATATCCACAAATGCATGTATGCAGTTGGTTTACAAAAAATAAACATCAGTAAACATGTCAAAATTAATTTTTATTTAACTTGTTCATTCATCTTGTACGCTTGATTTTTGAAATTAATCAGTCTTTGATGTTATCAGAGACATGAAATCTGATTTTTTTTTCCTTTTTTTTTGTTTACCCCTCAGAGGTCTATGGTCCAAAAATAAATGATCCAGCCATTCAGATATATTTTGAGAGGTTGAAAGAGGCAGTAGATAGAGAAGTTCAGTATATGAAGGATATGCTGGAAGTCCAAGGCATCATCCAAGGGATCCTCGCTGTGGCTCAGTCAAGTAGTACTTCAGCGGAAGACAATTCTAGCAATGATGTGACTGATCTAATTGTGATGAAGGAAAACGAGAGGAGAACTGCTATGACCTAGTGTTTCGATGATTTTTCTAGTTTTGTACAAATAAATGTTTTTTTTTCCTAAATTGCTTTCTCATTTTTAACCGTATTATTCTGATGTCAAACTATTTAGCCGTTTTTCTCAAAAGACATGTCACAAGATATTTTTGGGATAAAATCATACTGGATGTAGTAATTAGGGCAGTGGTTCTCAAACTTCTGCCATACACATCCCAAACTTTTGCCTCAGGCCAGGATTACACTATAAAAGTTTGATAAGATATCTTTTACAAAACTTAAAAAACAACCAACAAGCCTATTGGTTACATTTGCTCAAATATAATTGATATGCTCATTGGTTGCATTTCTCTGAAGAACTGTAATAAATTGGGTATGCCTGATGTCACATGTATATTAGGGTCTTTATTTTTCACCTTTTTGGAAAGTTTAGCTCCCATCCCTCTATCTTGTTTCAGTCAACAAAAAACACTGTGCAAAACTTTAGCTTAATCAGTCAACTGCTAGGCAACCCGCAAATGCCTTGAAGTTGGAACATAGTAAGCAATGATTAATTCCATTCAAAAGTGATATAATCTTCTCTATCTCAATCATTTTATTTCTTAGAGAAATTTTTGAGGACATCCATCCAGGCAACCCCAGCAATTGCTTAAAAGCATTTTGAATCCAATTGCCCGAAAAATTTGTCTCTGGCAACAATCACTGTCAAAGTGTATCTAGATCAGAATCAAAGTGTTTTTGGTTCAGATCCTTTATGATCACACACAGAGAAAGAAAAAGAGGCCAGACTCCTCTATGCAGGTTTTACTTGTGTTTTTTTTACTGCAAACTAGCAACCACTGTTAAAACTTTGTGGCAAGCTCAACAGTTTAATATTATTTCTCATATATATTTTCTTTTTTTTTTATGAGATACATACCAAAAGCTGGTCACCGCAATTTCAATTTAAGAATTATGGATTTTTTTTTTTCATTTGATAGGTGACAGAGGAGTTCCAGTTTAATGATGTTTTTTACATGTATAATACTGTACTGTATGGTTATTTTCAATATTTACCATGATGAGTGGTTAACTCTTGAAGCATAAGATTGGAATTGGGGGTAACTTGTGTTGAATTGGATAGAATCAGACAAATTCTTAATCTTTTGATTTATTTTAGGTAATTGTGCCTTTTTTTTTGCTTTTAATTTATTTTTCTTTAATTTTATTGTTGCTATGCCTTTTTTGGCCTTTAGTTTATTATACCTTCTACTTATGCCTTTCTATTTTTTTTTTTTTTTTTTTTTTGTCGTGGACGGAGATATGTACCAGGGAATGTAACTATAAAAATGTATTGCCATCATTATCATAATGCTCCCCCTTCCCCAGACCTGCAAGTCTATCTCTGCATGTGCTAGCCTACCATATCCTTAAAAATCATCAGATTTCATAATAGAGGTATCCCCGGGCCGTGTCTGGTTGGGCACATGTGCAGGACTGCAATGAGAAATGAAAATTAGCTCTTTTGTCCAAGGCCAGTGCCATTATGGCCCCCCCCCCCTCATAAAATTTGAAAAATAGTGAGCTAAGCACCCCCCGATCCAGAGCCAATCTGTCCCCCCCCCCCTCCCCAGTTGCAGCCAGGCCATTAGCAAGAGCAGCCACATGGGGGAGTCGCTATAGGAGGAATGCAAAATCCCAGTTGAAAGGGCAAAAAGAAAAAAATGTTGACTAAAAAAAAATTCACAGGTGCCAACAATAAGTCCCAGACTGGTAAATTTTGTTTTTTTTAGCCCTCATCCTAGCTGTTAAGACCCCACAAAGTCTTAAAAAATAACCAATTTCTGATCAGAGCCGGTGTTTGTGCATAATACTCAAACGTCGTTGGTAAATTTAATAAATGCTAAAAAAATTATCACATATGTATATTTACCGCCGATTATGATAAATGTGTTTTTCGAAATACCCAAGCATGTTAATAAACATAATGAATTGTACTAAATTCATCACGCATTCTTCTGGTAATTATGTATAATCAGACCTTCACATAACAAACTATCGTTTAACAAATTCTTTGATTTAATGAATTTTTCCGTTTTCTGTGCGTATACAATAAGATGCCCTCCATATAACTCCTATTCTACGAATTCTACAATCAGACCTCGGTATAACGAACTCCTATTCAATAAAATTTACGACTGTATCCTGATTAGTAGAGCCCGGATTATATGCACTAAAAAAGTGGCAAAATATGCTCTAAAAATATGCAAATATGCACTTAAAAATGTAAAAATATGCACTTAAAAATGTAAAAATATGCACTTAAAAATGCAAAAATATGCACTTATAAATGCAAAAATAAGCACTTAAAATTTAAAATATGCACTGAAAATTCCAAAATATGCATTAAACACCCCAGAATATGCATTAGAAATCTTGCAAAAGTCAAAAATTCCGAAATATGTATAAAAAAAGGGAAAATATGCATTAAAAAAGAGAAAATATGCATTAAAAAATACACCATGCAAAAAAAAACGAATGTGTTTTTAAAATACATGTTTTCTATTAGTGCATATGTATTTCATTTTTACCAAAAAATATCCCCTTATATATATGTATACAGCATATGCAAATAACTTCTACATATTTTTTATTCAGGCATTTTTTTAGTTTTCAGTTTGTTGTAGCTGCTCAATAACGAAAATAGCAGTAATAAAAGAATTTCGACACTATTTCTAAAAACAAAATTAACATTTTGACACATCTCTAGAAATAGCCTTACAATAAAACAGTTAGTAGTCGTAAAATACTTTATATCGGCGTCCCAACGCCCCTCGCAGAGAGAAATTCAAATCCCGACAGAAATCGCGAAATGCGGCTTATACATGGAAATTGAATTCTTAAATTCGACCATGTCGGGATTTCGACCTGTCAGGATTTTGACTTGTCGGGATTCTGACCGTGTCGGGATTTCGCCCCTGTCGGGATTTCGCCCCTGTCGGGATTTTGACCTGTCAGGATTTCGTCCGTCGGGATTGTGACTTGTCGGGATTTCGTCTGTCGGGATTATGACCCACACCCTTTATAAATATGTATTAATTCACTAAATTTCGCATACGGGGGAAAAAAATCGATGTTATGAAAATACTATGAACAATATTTATTTGGAAAATTATAAAAAAAAAGTGAGCTTAAGTAAACCTTCAAAAATATGCACTTATACTGGAAATTCTTTGATTTTATGCATTTATATGCATTAATGCTAAAAAAGGCCAAAATATGCAAATGCATATGCATTTGCATATAATCTGGGTTCTACTGATTAGTGTTTGCTAATACCCATCTATATGCGTAATTGACTCATCATTAATTCAATTTTACTCCTATAAATTTCGTCGAGGAGTGAAAATACTCATTGGAATTTTAGGTTACTATCTTATAATAGTTTTCACTGATAAAAAATAACCCTTTTTTAAAATAATACTTAACTTGGTATAGTAGTAAAATTACTCTCTAAAGTTATATTTTCGGATAGCAATTATCCTGATATAATGAATTCTCAATTAACTAATTCAAAATATTATAAATATAATAGAAATATCAAAAATATAATGATAAATAAAAAACTTTTTATCAAATTTACCAGGTATGCTTGGGTTTTATGTATAATTGGCACAGGGAAAGTAATTTTTTTAGTATTCATCAAATTTATCAAAGCTATTTGGGTGTTATACATAAACAGTGGTAAAGATAAGTTTGTGAAACTTGCTTACCGAGACGATTAGAAATTATGTATAACTGGTTATATTATGCATAATAATTAATTTATCCCATCTACTATAACGTTTATCTTTGTCTATATCAAGGGGAAAAACTTATTCAAATTCATCAACATTCTTTCCTATATACTTTCATACATATAATTTTACTAGAACGCTAGTAAAATTATATATAGTCGAAATGTTTATTATTATTTCCCTATTTCTCTCTCTCCCTCTTTTCTTTGTTCCATTCATATTATTTATATTTTTTCGACTATTTTGATATTTTTCAAGTTCATACAAGTTGAAAAATTTCCATTTAAATTCATGTATTCAATGTTTATAAGTTGAAGCTAACAAATATTTTGAAGAAACTAATAATTTTGATTATATTAGCTTCAACTTATTGAAGCATTAAATTTATGAATTTTAATGGAAATTTTTCAACTTGTATGAAGTTGAAAAATATGTGTTTCTACGATGATTATATCAGTACCGAAAATGAGCCAACTTTTAAAATCTCAAGTGTTTATTCAAATTAGTCATTACAAATAGTCGAACATTTCTTCATGAAAAGTCTCAGGAATCCTGTCCAGGCTCCTAATGATGTCTTCTTAATCGGTGTGGCATCCTGAAATAGCTACAAGGCTTTTGGATCTGCAAGGATGAAAAATAGAATCGGCAGTATCATGCAGAAAAAGAATTTTAAACTTAGCAGACACGGAATAGGGAAAATAAAATTATTTGGAGGTTTTACTAAGAGTTACATATCGAAGCTTTTATCATCTTGAATGATTTTAATGAGTGACTAAGCTTGGAAAGGCTTCGGCATCTTTAGTATTATTTATTATTATTAGCGTCTTTAGTATTATTTATTATTATTAGCGTCTTTAGTATTATTTATTATTATTAGCGTCTTTAGTATTATTTATTATTGTTAGCATCTTTAGTATTATTAAGTCTTAGGTATTTTAGTATTTTTAAAGTTTGTAAACTTTCTACAGACGAGATTTTTATCCTAAAAGTTTGATTTAAAAATTCAGTTTACTTGTGTATATGTGTTGAAAATATTGGCAGCATATTAATAATATTTGTAGTGTGATTGAGGCATTAATGATAGTTTTGAAATAGTTTAAATCGTAACTTGAAATAGTTACTTTATATTACTGATTTTTTGCGAGAAAAATTATTACTTTTATTTATCTCCGCGGCATCTTATGGTCTACAGTTTTTGCTTTTTCTGTACTTTGGCGTCCACACAGATGCTGTCAACGTATTTCAAAGGCAAAGTTTTCAGCAACGCTCACCTATTCGCTTGCCAGTGGAATAACGTTCCAGAAATCTAAGTGTGAGATGCGTGTACACACGATAAGAGCCATATACACAACCTCTCCATACCCTGCTGGTAAAATTTTCTGCAACACTCGCCTACTCATTTACCAACAGGGTAGACGCTGTGCCTTACATGGAAATAAGAACATTATTTATGTATAATATTCATAATATTCTAAGAATATTATGAATATTATACATAAATTGTTAGAAATTTAATTGTTACTATACAATTAATTTTCTCAAATTTTTTTTTTAGTTAATTTATATGAGTGTTTCCCAAAGTGGACAATATCAATCACCCCCGAGGGGCGATGGAAAGAGCTTTGGGTTTAATATAGGATCCTATGGTTTGGCTTGAGTTTTGGGGGCGATGAGAAGGAACATTTTTTGAAGAAGGGGGGGGGCGATGGAACAAAAAGTTTGTTTGGGAAACTATGGTTCATACCCTTAAATTCCAGGTTAGATTGGATTCCATATAAATACCCTTTAATTTTTCAACTTGAAAACTTACTATTTATTTTTGAAAAATAAGGACTATTTTTCTGAATCAAACTATACGTTTTCTCTTTGGGTCATTTGTATGCTTATAATTAACCTTTTTATTCAGTGTTTTTTGTGTATTCTTAAAATTGAAAATAACTTTATTGTATTTTAGTTTATGTCTATGAAGTGTGTAGGTCATATAAACAGCAATTTTAATTGATACTCATGGGACGCATAAAATATCATTTCCTACAATAATCAAACTTTTATTTTACACAAAAATGTTGAATTAATTTTTTTCTCTGTAGACTTCTTATCGCATTTCAAGTTACGTATTTCAGATTATATTTAGTGTAAAAATCCACATGCGGTATTATGTTTGGGCTTTTGTGATTTTTTTTCCCTAATAGAATCTTCTAACGGGGCGCCTCTAATATCTATTTATTTGATCAGAATTTTTTTTTTCAGCTTATGTTTCATTCCATTTTATTTTTACTTTATTATAATTACTCAAAAAACTATTTAAATAAAACCGAGAGCGGAGCGCTATCTTTGTGCCTAATATATTCCACATTTAAACTCCCATTTAGTTGATTCAAACATAAAACTTACATTTGGTGTATTGCTTGAATCATATCTATCCCTGTACTTTGGTGTCCACGCAGACGCTGTCGATGCATTTCAAAGACAAATTTTTCGGCACGCTCACCTACTCGTTTGCCAGTGTAATGACATCGCAAATCATCTACGAGTGAGAGGAATGTATATAGCTTACATGCAAATACAGCCTCGTCATACCCTCTCGGTAAAGCTTTCTGCAACTCTCACTTACTCATTTTACCAAACAGAGTAGACTCTGTGCCTTACATGGTAACCCTATACCATAAATCATTTTAATCTGTTGACTCTGTATCTTATGTCGAACTAGGTATTTTAGGGTGCATTAAGTGTAGAAATCCAAGTTAAAATTACATGTGAACTTTTAGATTGATTTTTGTTGTAGAGAGTGTCAACAGGGCCTCTAAAATTAATAATCTTATTTGTTACTACTTATAATTTATAGTTTGAGTATTTTGTTAAACCTATTCTATTTCTTAGTTTAAGTTATTGATTTTAAGTTCATATTGATTATCAGGTTTTGTATGAAATCGTTCCTCTTCATAAAATTTCTTAATTATCAGTTAGTTATCAATTTTCTGTTAATTCAGTTTAGTTCCAGATCAGGGAATATGTGAGGACTATTTGATTACTTCACTTTTCTGTTGGTTTGTTACCAAAATTATTCATGACTATAACTTTACTATAAATTATTATCCACCATTGGGACTCTTCAGCACTCGTGTGACTTATTTTGGGAATGTATATGTATATTTTTTACTTTTGCGTGTCCATAGAGTTTCAATTTTACTCGAACTCGTATTACAATTCACACTCCTCTTATTGAACGGAATGTGCTTTGGCACTTTTTACGCTAATTGAAATTGTTTACCCGATTTATAAGAAAAATTACTTTAACTTAAACCCCGAATTAGTTATTGATAAATTTATTGGAAAATAATATTATTCTATAGCAGTTACCCCAGACTTTTTGGTCCATCGCCCCTTTTTTCCGAAATTTTTTTTCTCTCATCGCTCCCCAACTTAAACCAACACGTAGCCGTAACCCCGATCGTCCCTCTTCCCGTACCATTTCATTGCTTCGCAAAGGGCGATATTGCTCAATTTAGGAAACACTGGTTTACGCGTATCAAATATTATGATTATCTTACACGAAATTATAGATAGCGATAATATCTACATGGATTGACCTCACCCCCTTTCTTAAAAGATCCCAGCAAGATGGAGTCTCTTCTTCGATGTTCTCCCTCAGCAAGGATGTTGTACTTCGAGACGATTATCTTCAAGACAGCATCTATTGTAATATGATATATCGAATTATCATCTATTAAATACATTTTGATGATTCAATGTGATATACTAGGATCCCCAGTTACCCATCCCCAATATTTTCAGAGCCAAAAAATAATAAAGGCTAATATTTGTTTTTATGTACATGTACCGTATTAGCCAGTATGCCGGGAAACAGCGAGGGAAACCAGCATTCCACGAATACCCGTATTTTCGGGTATTTCATTCCGGGAAATTCGAGTTACACAGATTCTGGAAAAATTCTTAAACAATTTTACTCTAAAAATTCATTGAACTGGCCGAATGCTTACTGCGAACCTCGTTTTTCCCAGCATGCCAAGAACAGATCAGACCTGTATATTCGGAAACCAGGCGTCCCTCGAGTTTTACGGCATGCCGACTAATGCTAGGGAATACGGTAACACTACTTGGCTCTAATTTTATCATTTACATAAAGTTGTGGTAAGAAAAATTATGATCATTTTTAAATTTCCCCAAAGATATTTCATTCACGAATCCGTATTTCATTGTTCTGCTCTATAATGTATCCTATATTCAAATAAAGTATAAAAACATCTCTAAACTTTTTGATTTTCTTATTGGTTTAACCAATAAAATATTTGACTGATCATTAATTTGCAGTAGAACCTCGTTATAACGGACTAATAGGGGCTAAAAGTCGTTCGTTGTTAATGAAAATTCGGTTCATATAAGTAACAAATAATAATATCCTTGTAACAAATAATTCTTATATGGGGTGTAATGCGACATCATTGAAAGTACAGCAGTTAGCTGTAAAAAGGGTTTATTATACATCAAATGAAAAATAGCCTTCAACATAGGTTGAATTTAAAAAGATGTGTACGTATACAACTGCATTCATTTTTCTTTCTGGCGAGAGCGGTATGAGTCACGCAGCGCATACAAGGTTTACTCAAAACAAAGCAGTGATCGATGTTTAATCGTTCACTTGGAAATTGTTCACCGTTACTAGCGAAGTCCGTTATAGTGAGGTTCTGCTGTAGATTGAATTGATAGCAGCCGTCTGAGAAATAAAATATACCCTTTTTTTTTCACAATCAGAAATCCTAATTAATGCTCTCGAAGCAAATGTATGTGAAATTACAACTAATACAAGTCGAATGAAATCTGTTGAAGTGAACAATACGAACTATTTCTTAATTGAAGTATGACAGCTCTGTTAGCGGAAACATTTTCTGAGAAGCTTTATCAGCTGAAGTATTACTGAGCCAAATAATATAAGCTAAACCATTACTGAGGAAGCCTATTGCTGCTCATTCGAAACAATATTGCTCAGAGCAAAGATTTCCAACGCTCCTGCCTAACCCTTGATGATTAAGAAACTGTTCCACGGAACCCTTTATGGTAACAAGTCTGTCCTACAGAACCAAAACAAGTTATTTTGAAGATTCTCTAATATACGGGGCTTCTCCTCTTAGGATGTTCCGACAACAGCATGAGTCATTTGATCATCGATCTTTTTTTTTTCTCACCACGGCCATTTTCTGTACACGATCGGGACCTACAATTTATTGCCGATTCTGAACAGCAGCGTCCGACATTTTCTTTTTTTAATACTCACTGAGGGGTTGGTGAGTAACTCCCTCGGTGAGGGACCCCGGGTAAAATGATATTTTTAATGATTCTCTGCGCTTCCCCAAAGCCCTTCCGAGATCAGCATGGGGCCCCGGATAAAAAAAAAAGTTTTAATTAAGGGTTCCGTGACGTTTGGAAACGCATAGGAACGCCAGGGTTCCGAATCAAGTCACGAGCTAAAATATTTCTAGGAAAACAAGCTTTCTGTACAGAAAGCTTGTTTTCCTAGAAAAAAATTGTGTGAAAATCTGTAGTTAACTACAACATATTTCGATTAATTTAAGACATTCGTCCAATATAAGAGGAATCCCTGCATCCGTCTTCTACCGAGAATTTAGCTGTAACTACGGTGCTCACTAAAGCACCTAAGGGTACTCGATTCGGATATCGTGCTGCAAACTATTGATTGACAATCCAATTTTTGACCATCACCAATTGAGCATCTTATTCAACTTGCTTAATTAACATTTTGCTTATTTTATATCTGATGACATGTCCAAGTTGCGTATGGGTGCTCTTCTGATAACAATAAGGCACAAACCACCGCTTGGTATTTGAAAAAGTTTGAAGACCTTCTTCCTGGTCACTTGATGGTTACCACCGCACTAGATTCGTACCAAAGCATGTGCTTCAACTACAAATCCCCCTTACTAATAAAATAGATTTTTTTTTAAACAAAGTTCAATTTTTTCCTCTCATCGCCCTGAATCAAGGTAACTTTTATAGACCCCCCCCCGCCTCCCCTCCTGTACCATTCTTTGGAGGAAACACTTGTAATCCTACCAAAAGTCTTTCCCGATTTATAAACAACCCCTCTTATCCATGAGCAAAACATAGGAACTTTAACTATAGTATAAAATAAAACACATTAATTGATAACTAAAACGACTATGTCTCCTTACTTACCCGAACGGGGATCCTTAGACCCGACATGTTGGTCGAACCTCTTCAGCAGGTTCCCGGACCTGCCATTCATCTACCAACTGAAAAAAAAAAAGTATTAAGTTTTACACACATCATATTTGAAGATAGTGAAATAGTTACATTTGAGAATATAAAAGAATTATCAGTTGAATAAAAGAATTATCGACCTGTTGCTTGTGCGCACATAGGTGCTCGCTGAAATGCCCAAGATCATGCCCCATACTTATGTTCGTTTCAGTCATCGCAAAATATTCATGCTTGAGGTTTGACCACTTAAAAGATCCATGAACTGGTATAATGTTGATTTGTGTGAAAGCATATTTGAGAGCAGCTTTATGGGTGCTCATCTACGATAGACATTAGCGGTGCTCATGACTCCGATAATACAGAAAGTTATGACTTATTTATATTACCCTATCATTATGATTATGAATTTAAACTCCTAGAGGAATGACCATTGGAGTACATCATTGATCTTCAAAATACGTTTTTCGACGCTTCGTATGTCAAATGCATAGATGCTGCTGCCGAAGGGCCGAAGTGCGGATAATTTACGACGGGGCCGGCCACTTCAAGAATTGGGCAAGAGTTTTGGCCACAGTCCGAATTATAGAAATGATTAGGACTTTGGCCAGGCATTTCGCGAAGTGGCCAGAGATCCCTGTCCAAAGTTCGATGTGCTGATTGGGCAAGAGTTTTGGCCAAATTACGAATTGCAGAGATGATTCGGATAGTTTAAGAAAATGATTGCAGATGGTAGCACTACACATAACAAGCATTGCCACTGTGGTGGTCGAGTGGTTATAGTGCCGGACTCGTGATGCGAGGATCCGGGTTCGAACCCCACAGTGGTGGTCGGCTGAAGTTGGTTTTCTGTGGTTCCCAACTTCAAGGCGCAAATGCGAGCCGATCTCCCCGTTAAAAAAGTCTCGCCACAGAGAGCAACAGTCCTACAACGATAAATCATTCAATCATAACACTTCACTCATAGTTAGAAAAACTGGGGGCAGATGACAGCACTACACATAACAAGCATTACACAGAAACAAACTATACGTCAGGTTGCACTACACGTACACGCACATTCCCGCATTTACCGATTCGTTGGGGGGTTCCGCGGGGGGGGGGTGCATGTGTGGTGTAGCAGTAGTAGGTAGGGGCTCGGGGATCCATGATATTCTTAAGTCAGCCACCTCGTTGGGCAATTTGCCTGTTGTGGCGTTGTATTTGTATTTGTATTACACAGAAACAAACTTCACGGAAGGTTCACTATACATACACACATTCCAACATGTACCGATTTGTTAGAAGTTCCGCAGAGAAATATGGACTAGGTTCATGTCTGGTTTAGTAGTAGAGCGTTGGTCCACCTGGGGAGTTAGGGTGTCATAGCTGGGAATGCCTCTGTAAATTCTCCATGTTCCTAAACTCTTATTAGGCCACTTATCATGTAAAGCCTGCTGAGGTAAAAGAACGAACGAGTTGATTTCAGTATCCAGCTACGAGATGAACTTTCTCCGTGTGAATGGAGATGTGGGCCGACGACTTGGTGATATTAACTTTTGTCAAAATTTTTAAAACATTCTATCTGAATTAAATTTAAATTGAAGTTCTAATTCTCGACTCTAGTTGTGTTTGCTCGTAATGTAGGGCCGTTCAAGTATTACGTAAACAAATTTCTAGCCATTTTTGACCCCCTCCTCAGAACACTTGATTTACAAAATTTTAAGAACACTTGATTGTATAGTTGAAGATCATTATCACAAGGATGGCACAAAAGATGAGAAACTAATAATATTCCAAACTAGGCCACATTATTTTGCTGAGTTTTTCGATTAGCTTTTCATAATTTTCATTAAGTACGCCCAGGGCTGTCTTAACATTACCATACACCCACATACAAAGCGATTTTTCTGAGAGAGGCACCACTACCTAGCTGAAAATTCCTACCTACCTACCTATTTGCATATTATACTCTTGAAAATCGAAACCAGATCTAATTGTCACTTTAGACCCCGGAGAAGCGCCCAGGTGGACCCATGCAGTAAACCAAGTTCTACAGAATAAGGACATGATTTTTGTGGGTCATTAGTGGATCAACTGTGTAGTTTGATTTATAGAAGTAAAAGAAATGCTACCAGGTGTAAATTACAAACTTGAAAATGTATCTAAAAGAAAAAATACCCAATATAATGGTGATTCATCAGAAATAACATACCTATTGGCAGGGTCGCAACTGGATACTTGGTAAGCCGGGGCAACCACTCATTTAGGCACCCCCCCCCCCTCGCAATGCTGAAGGATAGGTGGAATGGTGAAATTTGCTCCCCCTTCTGTGATGCGTCCGGGGCACCTGACCCGCCCGCTAGTTGCGGCCCTGGCTATTGGTAATATTATGGCCATTCTAAGATTCAGTGGTTTCTCCTTGAAGTGTTGTTACAGCCTTTATCTCATCAACAGTTCGTCGTAGTGGTATGGTTCTAATTTTAAAAATTCTCAAAATGTGACTAGAAATCACCCTGGAGGAGTTTTGAAGATGAAAATACAGTGTACACAAAATAAGAAATGAAAATTTTTATACGACCCCCCCCCCCCCGTCCTCTAACTTCCAATTAGACAGTTGTTGCTCTTTCTCTTCTGAGCCCAACAAACAAATTACATGTTTTTAACTGAATTACTCCCTGAGATATTTAAATTCAAAAATCGGAGACAGGTCCGGGCGTAGGAGAATTTCGCTGCCCAATGCAAAATTTTTTTATATAGTTGCTCCCTGACTTACAAATTTTTCGAGTTACGTACATAAATCTTGAAGGGGAAATTTTTTTTCAGAAAGAGAAACGTATTCTATACACTAATTTTTTTCATTATTTCAGGAACGCGTTGACATTCTGGATCGTAATCAGAAACGATCCACTGAGAGGGAATGGTATTTAAATTAATTTTACAAAATTCATAAATTATTAATAATAATTAGCACCTCTTCTCTTGAGGCTCTTCGGGCACGTTCCGGGGTGGGGGAGGCATGCTTTATAAGACGGCACTGCCTAAGGTTCGAACCAGGCGTCCTCCTTTTCCAGTTTTGAATCTGGTAACCCTATCTGAAGACCACACATAATCCGTATTTTCACTTTATTTGTTCGATCATCCCTATTGTCCGAATTCTTTTGTGGAAAGAAATAATTATTTTTTCTACATAAAAAAATCGATTATTGCAAATTTACAAATTTTGTGCCCGAAATATTTCGTCTCAAAAACATTTTATACTAAAAAATAAAAAATTCTCTCTCTCTTTTTTCACCATCGCATGAGTTGCCTGAATTTCGAGATTAGATGGCAGCACCATGATGCAGGGCCAAGTGGTTTTCTGAGGCCCTACCTGGGAAATTCTAGAAAATTTCAACCGGATCTCATTTTTGTGGGTCCCTTCTTCTCTTGAGGCCCCCGGGCGTGGCATCCACATGTGATTTTAAAGCAATAAATGAAAGAAATAATTTCAGCATTGTGATAAAAGTGACAATTCCAAAATTAATGAAAGATATAACACACACTCACAATAAAACTAATGAAAGATATAATTTCAGCATTAATGAAAGAAACAAATCCAGAATTGATGAAAGCAATTATTCCAGAAAAAATTAAACATTAATTAATAAAGGAAATAATTTCAGAATTGATGGAAGAAAATTCAAGAAATAATGAAGGAAAATTCAAGAAATAATGAAGGAAAATTCAAGAATTAATGAAGGAAAATCCAGAGTTGATGAAGAGAAATTCGAGAATTGATAAAAGAAATTACTCCAATGAAAGAACATGTTCCATTACACAATGAAAGAAATTGTTCCATATTAATGAAAGAAATGATTCCAGTATTAATGAAATAAATAATTTAATCTTTTTTCACCTTTAGATGAGTGCTCCATCCTTTGGTTAATCTTTAAAACCCAATATTTAGAGACCGAACAGGACTATGGACAAGTTGCCAGGCGGGAACTTTGTTTTCACCGAGTCACGTCATTTCTTTGCATTTGATGTCGCTGCCGTCGCGGCGGCTGGATGCTCCCTCCAGTAATATAAGCTCGATGAAAGAATCTCTGTCATCTGCTTTTCTCCAGGTCACTTGTTTTGGACGTCTCCTCGTGTCCTGAAGAAATTACTGAACTGGCAGTTCAAACTTCCAGTTCTGTTTGTAAGCTTAGCTTGTAGGGAACCGAACAACGCGTCTGTCGTCTGCTCATCAAGAGGGTCTTTGTTTTGGACGTCTCCTAAAGCTAAGGTGACCATATTTTCTCGACAAAAATACGGGACATTCGGTTCGCCAATACGGGAAAATACGGGACAGCGCCAATTATCGCCAAACTGCCGCCAAATTACGGCTAAATCACCAATTATGGCACAAAATTTTCTAAAATACCAGAAAAACACAGCGGTTTTTAATCCCCCAAGTTTGAAAGACTCGGAATGAGTTCTTTTGTGTTGATTCGAAGAATTCAGAATATTTTGTTTCTCAGTAATCTCGATTCAAATGCATTTTTTCGATACTTCACTCAACTTTTCTCCCTGAAGTGAAGGAAAAAAGATTGCTATAGCAGAACATTTTCACATATTAAAAATTACTTTGTGCTATATATAATAAAAATATGTATATTCTGTGAAATTCATAGGCAGTATCCACGTTTTGTTGAAAAAAAATCAGTTACTATCCTATGTTGAATAAAATCTGTTAAATTAATTTTCGTTCACAGCTGCCTGTCAAATCTGAAAAGCAACACACTTCTGATAATGAAAAAAATTTCAAAAGCTTAATATTCTGTATGGTATTGTTTATATTGAGATATAAACAATAGATTTTGTGTCTCACTGAGTATTTTAAAAATTTTCAACTCACCTTTTATCCAAGCGCAATGCAACAACAAAGACAAAAATGGTAATAAATATTTTATTACACGTTCACAACTTCCAAATAAATACACTGTGTCCGAATAAATATAAAATTGTAAAAAACAAGACATAAACTGAAACATTGTAAATTTTTGCAAAAAATTAGAATAAGGGAGCCTCTGCATTGTTATACCATGGATATTTATCTGATGAAGCTACCCTTAAAAGCAAACTTTTATCTTTCAACACCTTATCATAAAACTTCTCGCATTCCATGTTACAGTTTTGCCTAACAATAAGCAGAGCCCGCATTGTATCCACACTGAATCTAGATTTCTCCTTTGACCACAAATTATTCATAAGTGAAAATACTCGCTCCACGGGAGCTGTACTCCCAGGAAGACAAAGAATAAATTCAATAATGTTATTGAAGTCTTCATAATAAATATTTTTTGTTTTCAATTCAGAAAAAATGTGTACCCATCTATCAGGTAAAGAAATGTTTTTTTCATTCCATGCATTTAGTTCCCTCACAATTATACATCTTATAACATTCCATTGATCAAATACACGAGCTTCATCTGTTTCAGTGCGCGATAAGAATTCCTCATTCAGACTGTCCTGTATATCTTTCCATTCAGGTACCTGGTTTAATAGCACCCACTTAAACTTCTCTGAGTTGCCAAAACTCTCTTCCCATTTTCTGATGTATTCCAAACTTGTTTGATAGAAATCTCGGACAATTTCGAAGAAATAATCTTCATTAATTTCTCCAGTGTTTACTAATATTTTCAGCTGTTTTTTTACATCACTTGTTACAAATGATTCATTTTTTCTTAGCTCTAAGTTGCAGACGAGCTCTTCAATTTGTAACGCCACTTCTGTAGCTGAAATGCTTTCTTTTTCAATGCAATTTATGCATGTTTGGAATGTTACAATTTGATCTTTTACGAAAGTCAACCACAACTTCAGACAAGGATCTTCAAACAGTTTTCGCAGCATAACAGGACATTTCTCTTGAAATAGAAAATATGAACGAAGCCCATCAAACATTTTCAATATTTTCTCTATTGATGGTCCCAGGGACAAGAATCTTGTGTGTCCATGTTCTAATAATTTAGTGTAGTGGTTTTCTACAAACTCACAAAAATTTTTCAGCTCTTTTACTCTGACTGTATACACATGAAAATAGTTATATATTTTCACAGCCAGGTATTCGACAGCTACAGGTAGGCAGTCAATAGCACTCTGGAAGCAATTGTGCACAATATGTGCACCACAACCAATGCCAATGATTTGCCGCTTCAATATTCCTTCGAATTTCCGCCAAACATTATTCTTCCCTTGTCTTCTGCATCCGCCAAAGTTGGTGTTGCAGTTATCTGCACACAAAGCAACAATTTTGTTTTCCAAGCCAAATTTATCAATGAACTCTTTTAACATGGCACTCTGCAAGTCAGATGTTTCACCAGGTAAGGAGGAAAAGTCCATTATTTTGATTTGAACTCCCCGAGTAGGTAGGAAATACCTCACAATGATAGGAAAAAGTTTTATGTTCTGCCTGTTCGATGCATCTATACTAACTGCAATACTTTTGATTTCACTCATGTCCTTCTTCACTTCGTCTAGTATGTATGGTGATAAAACATTTACAATTATGGCTTCCGATTTTGTACGGGCGGACGAAAATTTGGTCTCGTACAATTTTCTAATTAAATTAGATAGACAATCATTTGACCGGAAACTTTGTCCATAGCGAACAGTATGAAAAGCTATAAGAGCTTCACTCGTTGCTATTTTTTCTTTCATGATATTATTGTCTTGTCTAACTACGAAAGAGTTGATGGTTTTAGCAGAAGCTACAGCCTTTTCGGCATTCTTGTGCCGCTGGGTCGACGCATGTTGATTGATGTCATTTCTTCCTCCATGGGCAACAGAAAAATGAGCACCACAATGTGTACACATTACTTTGGACAAATCGTTCTGAATGCTATCCAGTTTGATGAAATTAAATTATTTTTGGAGTGCATCATTGAAGCTGCATATTCTTTTCGTCGACATTTTTTGACACAGTTATAACATTACCGGAACTCAAATAGGGTTATTGCATCTAAAAATCCTTCTCCTGCGATGTTCTGATGAAGGCAAAGTCAAATAGAGAGCTAAAGAGAACCACCCTTACAGCACAATAAGTAGAAACTCAGAAACAGAACTAAAACAATTTCTGGAACTTCAAACTGGGGCATTAGTAAGACACTCGAAGTGTTGCCAATACGTTTGACATACAGAAAAATACTGAAAATAATGTCAACTCGTCAATTCCTAGTTATTGAGCTATGAAAATTATGTGTATAATAATTTTTGAAGAAAATAACGAATTCAAGCAAACATCGGTCAAAATACGGGTAAAACCGGGACATATTTGCAAAAAAGTCGGGACAGCCAGAAAAACAAAAAAAAACCGGGACTGTCTCGGGAAATACGGGACGTATGGTCACCCTACCTAAAGTCGGGTTTTCCTAGGAATAGGTTTGTTGCGCAGAGTGAACCGAATTGGACTATCTCGCGCCGACAGAAACGTGTTACATAATCCCGCTACGCGTTTGTGTTTTCCTAGCGAGGCGCATCAGATCAGGGCGCCTATATAAAGTATATGGCTTTGGCATCAGCTACTCTGTCGTCTGCATGCTCCAGTTCGAAGGCAAGGAAAAGAAAACACACATGAGTGAAGAGAATATCGGCAAAACCGCGGCGCACGACGCATTTGACTCCTCCAGAAGCAGTCGGCCCATCACGCCCGACGTAAAGCGCTGTCGTCAGGCGTACTGCGCTCTGTAGGAAAACAGTCATGCTGCTTTTCTTAAGCCGGGTTTTCCTAGGAGCAGGTTTTCTGTGCTGCGCGCAACGTGATTCGCCCAACGCGACACGCCGTCCACTCACCAATAAGAAAAGCAGCATGACTGTTTTCCTACAGAGCGCAATACGCCTGACGACAGCGCTTTACGTCCAGCGTGATTGGCCGACTGCTTCTGGAGGAATCAAATGCGTCGTGCGCCGCGGTTTTGCCGATATTGTCTTCACTATTGTGTGTTTTGTTTTTTCCTTCCCTTCAAACCGGAGCATGCAGACGACAGAGTAGCTGATGCCAAAGCCATATACTTTATATAGCCGCCCTGATCTGATGCGCCTCGCTAGGAAAACACAAACGCGTAGCGTGATTATGTAACACGTTTCTGTGGGCGCGAAATACTCTGATTCGGTTCACGCTGCGCAACAAACCTATTCCTAGGAAAACCCGGCTTATATTATAAACTCACTTATTGGTGAGTGAGCGGCGTATCGCGTTGGGTGAATCACGTTGCGCGCGGCACAGGAGACCTGCTCCTAGGAAAGCCCGGCTTTATGTTCAAATAAAATAACCGAACGTTTAGTTTAAATTTCCAGTTCAGTTTATGAGCTTTGTTTATAAGGAACTGAACGGGATAAAGAATATAGTTTTTATACTTTAAACTTCATCATCATCACCACCACAAGAGTGACTTGAAATTTGAGATTAGATGGCAGCATATTACTATAAAGTGGAGTGTGGAAAAATTCACTTTTTACGATTTTACCTGTCGTATTGTTGTGTGGAGGTCCTTTGTTTTGGATGTCTCCTTGGGTCTGGGAGTTTGATCTTTCAGGTCAGTTTATAAGCTTTGTTTATAAGGAGCAAAGCTGAATAATGAATTTAGTTTTTTATACCTGAGCTTCGTCATCACCACATAAGGCACTTCTGATTTTGAAAGTAGGTAGCAGCACCAACAATATTTTTAAAAACGAATGTCTTAAAGCAGCGGTTCTCAACCTTTTTTGACTCGCGGAGCCCTTACAAGTAAAAAAATTCTGTGGGGGAGTCCCGAAGGCCAATTTTTTAATTATTCATCAAGTTGGTGATTTATTTTTACTATTTAAAAATATTTATAATTGGTTTTTTTTAATTTTACTGATTCTTTTAAGTTTCCTCGAGCTTCCGCAAAGCCCCTGGAGAGCACACAAGGAGCGGCTCCGCGGAGCACCGGTTGAGAACCGCTGTCTTAAAGTATTCTAGAGTATTAAATTAATTTTAATTCCCTTAAAATTGTTAGTGCCAATGTGAATTCGCTGCAAATGCTACAAGTAAAAAAAACTGCCATTGGCAGTTTTTACGCAGTAAAAACGGCGTAACGTTTCGATTCTCCCGGTATATACGGGACTCATTACTTCCTAGATACAATATTTATAGGACGTACTGGCCTAGCGGGAAGACTGGATGCATTTATCGCACCCACGTCCTGCAGCAGGGGTCGCTAGGCGGGGATCTTTGTTGGGGCATTAGAGGCCAGATTTTTCACTGATCTCTCGATAAATAATTTACAGTATGAAAAAAAAAATTTATAAGAAACTAGATTGAAGCCTTTCAGCCACTACAGAGGCCGTGCGACCTGTGCAGCCACATGGGGCACCTCTTTAGGAAAGGGTTACAAATCCGAGTTGGAAGGTAAAAAAATTTGTTGAGCTGAGAAATGTCATCGGGGGCATCAAAAATAGTTCCCGCACGAGCAGAGATTCCTTTCTCTTTTCTGCCTTTACAGGGCAGAAAAACTCTCTGCCTGGGATCGGTGTGTTTTCCTAGCGTGGCGCATCAGATCAGGGCGGCTATATTATAGTATATGGCCTTGGCATCAGCTACTCTGTCGTCTGCATGCTCCGGTTTGAAGGGAAGGGAAAGAAAACATAAAGCCGGGTTTTCCTAGGAGCAGGTTTTCTGTGCCGCACGCAACGTGATCCGTCCAGCTTGACACGCCGTCCACTCACCAATAAGAAAATCAGTATGATTGTTTTCCTAAAGAGCGCAACGCGGCTCACGACAGCGCTTTACGTTGGGCGTTATTGGCTGACTGCTTCTGGACGAGTCAAATGCGTCTTGCGCCGCGCGTTTCACCGATCTTCCCTACATTTTCGTTGTGCTTTCTTTCCCTTCCCTTCAAACCGGAGCATGCAGACGACAGAGTAGCTTATGCCAGGGCCATATACTTTATATAGCCACCCTGAGCTGATGTGCCATGCTAGGAAAACACAAACGCGTAGCGTGATTATGTAACACGTTTCTGCCGACGCGAAATGATCCAGTTCGGTTCACGCGGCGTAAGAAGCCTATTTCCTGGAAAACCCGGCTTAAGAGTGAAGAGAATATCGGCAAAACCACGGCGCACGATGCATTTGACTCCTCCAGAAGTAGTCGGTCAATCACGCCCGACGTAAAGCGCTGTCGTGAGGCGTATTACGCTCTGTAGGAAAACAGTCATGCTCTTTTTCTTATTGGTGAGTGGACGGCGTGTCGCGCTGGGCGATTTACGTTGCACGCGGCACAAAAAACCTGCTCCTAGGAAAACCCGGCCTAACGTTTGCGTTGCGGCCGTTTCAAAACGCGCCAGCGCGTTTGTGTTTCATATTAGACCATGCATTCTTTGCTGAGAATTGTTTGTATTGGTGCGTACTATCACCTCTTAAAAAAAATTTTCCCATCCTTTCTGAATCACCGTGTGCACACCATTATTATATATATTCATAAAGCGTTTTTAACAACAGTTGGCAGTTTTTGATTACTTTCAGCATCATTTTTGGCATTGTCCCGTATTTTGTTCCGAAAGAATATGGTCAGAGCTTATTTGTCGAAATGCATTCGAGAATGTGGGAAACATTCTGCGAAAAGAGAGCCTCTTATTTTCCCTGCGCCATCTGTAGGAATAGAAGCGATAGGATAACTTACACATTCGAATGTTCAGATTCTTTCACACAGACGGCGCTGTTGTCACTCTTCATCGCAACCTGTTTTTAAACCATCTTGCGTGTACATGGTGGGTGGTTGTGTTTGTATGTATTGGAATCTTCCTGGTTTTTTTTGTTGTAAATTTTTATTGAACATGAAAACTGACATGAGTCGAACATGAAACGAAACATGGCTCATCGAAATGTTTTAGGAAACATCCATTCTTTGGCAAATGGATGTTAAAAGAATGGCCACTCTTTGATTACTCCGGGAAAAGGTAGGTCATCTCTATCCAATGTCCTCCATTGTGTTTCGTTGTTTATATCACAAGTCGCTGCATATCATATTACAATTTTGGAACCTCAAAATTTGTGAGAAGTGTCATTCAAATTATTTGGTAAAGATATTGTACATTGCCATTGTCCAAATACTAGTGTTATTAAATTGTTTGGAGCTAAAACAATTTATATTTTAGTGACACTTGGTGATTGATGTTTATGGAGAGAATTTCAAAGAATGGACTTTAAAAAGCGGGGGGGGGGGGGGTGGGGAAGGGCGCATACAGCGGGCCAGATGTGGCCCGCGAAAGGTGTTCCGGTAGAAAAGTATAAACACAATAAGATAAAAATGTAGGTTTACTGTATTTCCTTCATGGAAATACTGGGGAGTGGGATCCATGTGGAAAATTGTGGAATACCTCAAAATAAAAATTGTCAAATGGAATTAAAGTTGATAATTATAGCCGAAAGAAATTGTCTGAGGAAAGTATAGTTGCCAATTACAGCCGAAAACAAATGTCTGGGCATGTAAGATTGATGATTATTGTCCAAAAACGTTAAAGTAAAGATGCCAATTACAGCAAAGAATTGTCACTGCAAAAAAAAAATAATGCATAAAATCCTCAAAATTCCCCGTAAACTCTAAAGAAAAATTTTCCCCTTATGTTTTTTTGGATTTTTCACATGTTCGTTGCAAAAGAATATGTGCCCGAGTGTAATTATTACATGTCCTGGGTAATAGATTTGTCTAGCCTTGATGCAAGTAAAGTAACAGCCAAAAAAAAAAAAAAAATTGTCAAAGTTACCAATTACAGCCAAAATGATTTCCCAAGACAAGCGTAGTTGCCAATTGTAGCACCAAAAAAAAAAATTGTCACATTCAAGTAAAGTTGCTATATACAGCCAAAAAACTTTGTCAAAGTGAAGTTGCCAATTACAACTGAAAATGTTGTCAAAGGAAAATTTATAAGCCATGAGAATAATTTCAAAATCTTGATTTAAAAAATTCAAGTAAGCGATGATGAAAGTAAAAAAAAAATACGGGACATTTTTTACATAAAAGTTGGGCTGGTAAAAGTGACAGGAATTCCCTGTAAAATACACTTTATTTATATATATGTTACTGCCAAAGCCCGAAGTGTGGCCAATTCGCAACAGGGCCCAATGCTTTGCGAATTGTCCAAAGTCTGAATTGTAGAAATGATATGGCACATCAAACTTTGGCTGAAGACACCTGGCCATAACTGGATGTGTTGATGTAAGATGGCCTGGTAGGAGCCAAATCCATTTTTTTTTAATTGCCAATGTGTGATACATGTCTATGTGTATATAGACGGCTGTATTGGATTAGCTCCATGTGACGAAGTGTGAAAAAAGTGAAATTCAAGAGAAAAAACTATAAAAGTAGTTATATAGAAGTTTTTTTTCTGCCAAATTTTGGAGAGAGAAAATGATTACCGCATCGTGAGTGACTACGGTCTGATGGGTTGCCATAATTAATGTGGGCATAATTATCACAAAAAATACGCCTTGACAGTGATCACAAATCATGTCTTTTGTTATCAAACTTTGGTCAGGGATTACTGGGCACTTTTCAAACTTGCTGGCGAATGTCCGAATAATTTGGATATTGGCTGGGTCAATACGCCTATTTAATAAAATTGGTCATTTCACGAAGTGGTTGGCCCCATCATCAATTTGCCAATTTCTGGCTTCGGCAGTAACATACATAAGTTTCTAGCCCCCCGCACAGCAGAATTATTACTACTACTTAACCATACATATTCCTCTATAGAATTTCTAATGCATGGGAATACAGTAAGTGAAATGTAGTGGTTAAAATTGATGTTACTTTTAAAAATCCAGTAGGAGTTCATATTTTTTTCTCGAGAACTATCTCAACTCAAAAGACATAATTTTTTTATCAAAAAAGAGCCAAAGTGGTTTAACCCGGCTTAGAATAATTTCAATATAGTCCTACAGCATAATGTTTTGCATTGTTCTGTAATGCAATCTTGACTGATTGGAAATGTCTTGCAGTAAAAATTCCTCAATGCGAGCTGGTCATCCATTACTCGATGCAAACATAACATCAAGTATTTACCATCTTCTCTTTAAAATATAGAGGCCAGATGGCAGCACCAACAAGAGCACGGAATAAACAGAATTCTGACAATATGAATGTGTTCACACGTGTATTCAGAACACACAATTGGAGCATGTATTAATTCGTTAGAAATTCTGTAGAGGTGTACTGTGTGCATGTACGGGTAAGTTGTAGTAGTAGTAAAAATCCACATAATAGCATTTTCTAAAATTTTCTTAAAACATTCTATCAGATTATTCTGCAGTAGCACTGATTGTTCTGTGACGTTGACGACCAATTTTATCATTCTGTTGAAATTTGTTGCAACAAGGTCTGATTATATTTGTGAAAAGAAACTAGATTTTTGTTTAAAGAAAAAAGTAGCTGTCAACCCAATCAACGCATATGACACGACGTTCACACGCCCTTTCGTGCTAGCTATATTAGAAGCTACATGAAGATATTCAACTTTATGCACGGCACATGATATTCTCTTCAACAGAATTAACGTTCCAGTTAGGAAAGTACGTAATGTCACGAGTGGCGTAGCAGAGGGCGCAATGTCCCCTCCCCCCTCCTTCTGTAAATCAAAATTTTATCTACGTTGGCACCCATTCTCTTGGAGTGACTTTTGATCTCTCCAAAATAAGTAAATAAATAGAAAAATATTGATTTAGGTAATACAATACCTACTTCACTACCCACCTAATTCGTAATACAATTGAATGGAAACATTTTTTTTTTTGCTCTATACATTCATATTCTTCAGATTATATATTTTTACCTTTTATCATTATTTTTTTTAATTTAATTGTATTCTTTTTTTTTGAGTCACTTTGTTGGGTTGCTACACTGCTTATGTACACTAAAATTAGGGCTTTTTCTACATTTTGGTTAAAAAAAATGTCTTACTTTCTCGATTTTGTCTTACTTTTCCTACAAAAACCTATCAACAAAATTTGTATAATTGATTTTAGTTGAGTTGGGAATCATCAATATTATGTCAAATAATCCATATGTAGTAGATTGCAATTAATGATTCTGCCAAAGCAGAAATTGTTTTTGAAGTTATGTGGGGCGGGGGTGTATGTGGACCATTTTCTGGTTTATTAATTTTTCATTTGCTTGGTTTGAGGGTTCAACGAGTAGAGTAGCAATTAAAAACCTCTGTGCGTGGTTGAAAAAAAAAAAAATTGTATTTTGTATTTACCACTCTATTTCATGGTCTTGGACACAGTAACTAGCATTCATCGTTTAAAATTATGGTGCACATTTTGTGCATAGGTAACACAACAGTTTGCATAACAAAGCAGTTGGGTACACAGGCCTATTCTAGGTTTTGTGACTCTGATGATAGCCAATAACATTCAATTTTCTTCTGTATTTTTAGGGCATGCAGAGCCATAAACAATATTTGCAATGCTCACAGCAAAGAGCTGGAAATGAAAGTGCTTCATTTGTCAAAAACGGTTACACTGTCATTGAGCACTGAAATTTAAACAAATCCTTTTAAAAAAAGGGGGCGGGGGGGGGGGGGATGGACAATGCAGTAAAACCATCTGGTCCACCTTGACTTATTTATATCAAACCTTGTAATTTGTACTGTGCTTTTGGAAGTGGTCTTAAAAGAGCGTCATTATTAAAAAACTTACATGTCTTCATAATTCGCTGTGCATTGTCGAAGAGACTTGACACACTGGACTGTGAAAGACTCCAAAAAAAAAAAGTAATATGTATTGTGATGAAAGACAGAAAAGAATTTATTGTGTGTGGTTGCTAATAGACCTTATTTTGGCCAAAAATTGTTTGTCGCCTAACCATTTTTGTCATTTTGCTTTGGCTCGAGTCAATCTTACAGAATACTGAAACAGTGTAATGAAAAAAAATTTCAAAATTGTTTTTCCTTTTTTTTAGGGATTTTTTAATATATTTATTAGCTATGATTTTTTTCTAAAAGGGGTACCGTCCAAATTTTTTGATTGAGAGCCCTGTATAAAATATTATTTGGATTTTTATAATATTATAAATAATAAGTATCAATATTAAATTAAATGATCAAAACATTGAAATTAATCAAATCAATGAAAAAGTAATTAATTTCTAATGATCAGGTGAAAATAGAAAATGAATTAAATTTATTTTTTTATTGAAAAATTTGAAGTAGGCTTATTTTCTAAATTTTTGCGCCTGAATCAGTATCAGAAAAAATGCCTTTACCCATTTTGTTCCTCCCCCCCGACAAAAAACCTGGCTACGCCACTGATTGGTTGGGTAAAATCCGAGTGCAGTGTTTACACATGGGGCATTTAAATCATAGTTGATTGGGTAAAGAAAGACTTCAATACAGTTATTGATAATAATAAGATAGTTCTGGGAACATAGTTCATGTTCAGTTTTTTTTCTCGTGACTTTTCTTCTTTTAATGTCAACATTATTTTATTTTTTCTTTCGTCGAAAATGAGTGATCTGAAATTTTTCGACAGTGCCGCCACAGCTGAAAATGTCCCGGCATCGACATGTAAGGACTTTGGATTTGGATGAAGAATACGAAGATGCTTTCCCTCGCACAGAGGACACAAGCTGGATGTCGTCGGATGAAGATAGAGACGAAGAGAAAGTGATTCGCCCGAATAGTCGTACCCTTACAGATTTCATTTCACTCTCCATATCGGACAACACCACGCAAGGTAATAGCATTTCATCGTGTGATGATACAATTTATATACAAGAAAGACAAGAAAATGATGTGACTAGTATCGAGCATGATGGAGCTCCATGTGCCAGTGGTAATCAGGGATCATTCATAAGTCAGGAAAATGTTTCGAAAAACTCCTCTCAATCAAACACCTCCTTGTCGAGTGCAAGTTTATTACAAGCAGGGGAAGCTGAATCTGAGACCAAATTGCCTGATTTCTCATCGAAAGATGACATTGGTGAACCCAAATTATCAGAAAAAATATTTGAACCACTCTCCACCAGAAAATCTGTACTCAATCTTGTTGTGATAGGCCACATCGATGCTGGCAAGAGCACCTTGATTGGAAACTTGTTGGTTAACCTTGGTCGTGTGCCTCGTTCTGATTTCAACAAGCTGAACAAGGATGCTAGACGTAAAGGGAAACCGTTTGAATATGCCTGGGTCATGGATGAAACAGATGAAGAGAGACAGAGGGGGATCACCATGGATGTTGCATATCATAAATTTGACACCAAAAGTAAAGCTATTGTTATTATAGACAGCCCCGGTCATAGAGATTTTGTCGGGAACATGATCAGTGGTACTGCAGTTGCAGATGCTGCTCTTCTGGTGCTTGATGTGATGTCAAAGGAGTTCGAAGATGATGAACAGCGTTCTGGACAGACTGTTGAATGCATTACTCTTGCTTATTCTTTTGGTATTCAGCAACTTGTAGTGGCCATAAATAAGATGGATTGTGTGAATTGGAACGAAGATAAATTCTTGAATTTAAGGACTCGAGTTCTTCTTTGTGCTCAAGCATTAGGTTTGAAAAACACTCAGTGTGTACCTTGCTCTGCCATCACTGGAGAGAATGTTATGAAGCACTCGCCACATTCATCTTGGTGGGAAGGCTCAACACTCATTGATGTGTTGGATAAGTTGAATGTACCTGAAAGGTGCATGTGGGAAGTTTTCCGGTTGTCGGTTTCTGATTTTCTAATCCATACGAACAAAACTGTGAAAGTTTCTGGTAAGATAATTTCTGGTCATGTTGCAGTGAAAGACAAAGTCATGGTGATGCCTTCGCAGAAAGAATGTTCAGTCAAAAGCATCTTGTTTCAAGACCAAATTTTAAAAAATGGAGAAGCAGGTGATTATGTCGACGTGATTCTAAGCGGCATTGATACCAGTTCAATTTGTAAAGGAGATGTTATCTGCCACAGCAAAAGCCCGCTGAAACCTTGCTCTGCTTTCCTGGCAGAAATAGTGGTATTCGATGGCGTTTCATTGCCGCTGACTGCTGGTTATTCAGTAATTTTACATTGCTCAAACATCCAAGAGCCCGCGGTTATTGAGGAGTTGATATCTCTGATTGATGGGAGGAGCGGGGAGGTCATAAAAAAAAGACCCCGGTGTATCGTTAAGAACAGTCATGCTGTCGTGAAGATTAGTGTCTCGAAACCAGTTTGTATTGATGCTGGATTGGAGGAACTGAGACGCTTTGTCTTAAGATCGCAGGGGTTGTCGATTGCTTCGGGAAATGTTTCCAAGTTGTTGTAATTTACAAACGATAAATTAAGCGTTTTCTGTGAAGCTTCTCTGAAGTTTTCTTCATAAACCTATATTTTGTTTTATTTATTTATTGATTGCGTATTCGATGCATGAGTCTGTATGAGTCCATCAGATGAATAAATTGAGAAGGTTTTGTGTGAATTCTTGAATCTGTTCAATTTTTTTTCGTGAGCAATATTTTTCAGGAATAGCCTATATCAGCTGTTCTCAACCCGTGCTCCGCGGAGCCCTCAGGGCATCGTGTTCAATTCCCAGGGGCTCCATGGCGACTTGAGGAAAATAAAATAAATCAGTAAATTTGATAGATAAATAAAACAAAGAGGTGTACAGGGATCTGCCATAAAAATTATATACAAAAAAGGGCTCCTCGAGTCAAACAGGGCTCCACCATAGAAATCATATAGTGAAAAAAAGGTTCTGCGAGTCACTGGTCTACATCAAAGGTTGTCCAACCCTTTACCCTCGAAGCAAAATGTTTTACATGTTCGAAACTTTTTCTTCAGGTGAATATTTTTTTGGAATTTAAAAAATTATTTTGTTGTCTAGAATTTTTTTTTAATTGTACAGCCCGGTCATAGGCCCTGAACAGCCTGCCATAATTTGATGTTTATGTTTATTTCTGTAGAAGATTATATAGTCCGAACTCGTTATAATGACCATGGGTTATTGGCACTGTTTGATTTTAACTACCAGTACAATAAGTCAAATTTTTTCCTATTCATTCTATGTTCTAGTATAGTGTCTATTTCCTATGGAAGGGGGGGGGGGGTCATTATAATCAACATCGACTGTAATAGCTGGGATTCGTCCAAGCCCTTCTCTAAGGTGTGGTGAAAATTATGGTGGCACAAACATCAAATCTTACTGCATTAAATGTGTCTGTTGCTAATGCTGGTTGCTGGGAGCATGCTGGTCTTTTATCAAATTATGTATGAAGAATTTTTGAAATTAAATGTTGATACTTTCCCAAGCTAAACCCGCACTTATCACCAGGGCTTGACTAACAAAGAAAAAAAAATTTAAAACCCTAGGCACCAACCAAATATTTTTGTAGCCAAACATTTTCTTTTAGCCGAGCTAGTAAACGTACACAAAAAATTTTAGATGTAAAAATTCAAATTTGTTAGTCATCGTGGCGACCTGACATCCAGGATTTGTCCAGCCCTGCTTATCAATATTGGTGTGGCCATTATTCCATGCAATGAGGGCAAGAATGACAACAGCATAGGTTTGATTGTTTATCGGTTATTTTTTTCACAGTATTCAATGTCTACTTAGTTTGTTAAAATTTTGATGCACATTTATGTATATCTATAATATGAATCCTAAATCAATAATAACGATAAAACATGACCACTTAATTTAGGTTTATACTGTGGGTAGGATTTGTTGACACAGAATACATTGAAACTAAATTGAAACGAACTCTGAGAAATAGAAAATTTGGCTTAGCAGTAAATCTGATCTGTTAACATGCGATAAGAGCTGTGAAAAAGTATGAGAGACTTTATGTTCTAGGGTACAGTATATATATACTGTACCCTAGAACATAATTTTTCAAACATTTTTTCCCCCTTGTCAGTTTTTACCATAAAATTCCACTAAATTTGTTTTTTAGTATCTTAATATTGTATGAAACATCCTATGAAATAAAATTGGTTTTTCTGTTAAATTATAATAAATATAAGATGCAGATTTTTAGAGAGGGTTTAAATGTGTGTTTTCCATGGTACAACATGGGTCTGGTACCATGAAACATGTAGTGTGGTACCTTGAAATGGTAGAATTACAAAAAAAAAAACAAAAAAAAACAATAAGGTGTGTATTTATAATATAAATCATAATTGAAATGAAAGATATATAAATAATGGCACAAATATGATTGATATATATACACATAGAAATAACGATAAAGCAGGTAAGAACATATTTATATAAATTAAACACATAATTATTCCACATTATACTTGCAGAAAGCATAGGCATAAACTTGTATCCAGCCCATTCCCCCAACATTTGCCACTATCTCCATAGTAACCTATGGAAATATGTTTGAGTCCCCTCCCCCCAATAATTCTTATCCCCAATATTTCTAGTAACTTTACGCATATGGATAGGAAGACAAATGGAATGTTTTTTCCCTTAATAAGTTCTGTCAGTTCTTTTGATGCTAAGTAATTGCACACATTTAGAGATACAAAATTTATGGCGTCTTTTACAGGTAATAAAGTATTTTCTCTCCTCTCTACCTAAAAAAAATTGATTTCGAATTCAGAACTGCTATATTTTATTTTCCTCAACAATGACCATGAGATAACCAAAAATATGAGAAGAGAAGAAATTTTTGTAGGTATAGCTAATAGTTTTTGTAGGAGAAAACTAGAATTCTCTCTCTCAAAATACAGTAAAATCTCTTACGGACAATGGGACAAAAAAAATCGTCCATAAAAGAGGGGTGACTGTTAATCGTGGGTTTGAAATGTATACTTTTATTATATAAGGGGAAATTGTTATTTGGCCGTAAAAGGGGGGGGGGTGGTGGTTTACTATATATAAAATTCATTAAAAAGGGGAAAAGTGAAATAAGAAGAGGTAAAAATTTGCAAAAGTTCAAAGGTAAACACTAGGACAATTTCAAGCTTTATACTATTCCAAGATACAGGATCTTTTTGTTGTTTCAAGATATTAGATGCTCCACCATTTGTGAAAAATATGAGTAACTTTATGCAAAGGGCTTGGTATGATTCATAGGCACTGGAACCTGGGGGCCTGATACTGTTTGAGGCCCCTAATAAATTGAGTCCCCTAAGAGGGAACTCTGTCCCCCTAATAATTCATAAACATACAATGAAGCACCATTCCGCTTAATGTGCATGGGGCTTGAGTCCCTTATATACGGGAAGAATTGTGATTTGTCAGGCCCCCCCCCCAATGTTTTCTTCATTCGGTTCCTCTTGCTATGATTTATCATGTGACTGCATAGATTATAATTACTGAATATAGTGTCCTAAACTTGAAATGGTGAAAAGAAACACAACCAAATCAGGGACACAATTTTGGAATTGAAATGTACCTACTTGCAAAATCTTTGTCAAGGCCACAAAAAGAAATAGCTGAAACAACTTTCAGCTTTAAGATTACGTATTTATAATTGCCTGTACTCCAAAAAGTGTTTCTAATAAAATTATTTTAAGTGTTTACCTTCCAAAAAAGCAGAATGTTTTGCATTCATTGTTCTGCAACGAACCATCGGCTGACTGGAAATTTTTTGCAGTAAAAATTCCTATAATAGTGTTTACTACATTTTTCCAGATTGTTCTGCCGTAGCACCGATTGTTCTACGACGTACGTCACAGATTTTGGCATATTCTGCTTTGGAGGTGTTTACTATGCTCAAGATATAACAGTTTACCTCCCCCATATTTTATAGCATGGGTCAAAACTTGCGTATTCTATAGAGGTAACTACATCTGTCATTAAATCTAACAGCTACGCCCCCCCCCCCCTCCACTATAGAGAAGAATTCACGATGAAAATACTTATAATTTTCACGCCTGCGACGATTGTTATTTCCCAGAGGAGTTAACAATCAGATAGAAGCTTGTTCAACAGAGCCTATATACAGGCACCCGTATGCATGCAGCCCACTAGCGGGTAATCACTATGGAATGTTAACCACCACGTTTCCTGGATTGCAAGTCATCGTGCACGCTCTAGCGATTTATTCCTTATCAAACCATTGTAGTTATTTTTTCGTTTCCCACAGCTTTTCTCCATGGGAAAGAGAACCTAAGTTTATGATAGAGAGCTTTCGTACAGAGATCAACCAACCAACCACAACCCTTCTAGTACGTACTGTAGAGTCTTTAATTGGCTTCGGACAACAACCCACGTGCCTTTCAAAAGGCAAACGATTTAAATATTTGGGGGGGGGGGGGTTAAATTGTGAAACCGAATATTCTCTCACGATTCCTTTTTACGAAAAGGTCTCCCTCCGACATTGATAACTGGAGCTTGGGAAAATTCCGCTTTTCCCAAAAAACCCCCCTCTTTTTTTCGTTATTATCAATGACTATAATAGCTCTTTACTACCGATTCCCACAATATATTCCTTGATTTTCCCACCATATATGTATGGAAGGCTTTTATATATATATAATCTATATATATATATATGTGTGTGTGTTTGATAAGGGTTTTTTTTTTTGCGCGCGTCTGTTCGCTCAAGTGCGGTGACCGAGAGGCTCGTCGCCCCTCTTCTACCTATACAACAGTCCAAATCGCACCATTTGTTGGGATTTAAAGTTCTCACGTTGTTTAGGCAGGGCTCCGAACGCGTGGTGCCTGTTTGGCCCTCCTTGTGGTTTTTTTTTTTCTGATCTGTTATTTATTCCTTTTGAAACGTTGCCTTTTATCACTCGGAGCGACTACCTACTACCATATTTACTGACTAGTATTCAATGAAGAGAACGGTTTTTCCGTGGGAACGCGAACGTTTTGCACGTGTCGCACGCGCTCCACCAGCTGTGCGTGCACCGTGTAATAATGGGTACTAGTGTGTCGGAGGGGGGGGGGGTAAGTTTGCATGGGAAAAGAGAAGTTGTGTATTGCTGATACTGTAGTAGTATTGTAGTGAACTTGGTGGTTTTTTCCCCCGAAAGGTACGTCAGTTGAGGCAACTAGGAAGTTCGCCGAGGAAAAGAATCGCAATTATGGTGGAATACCTCTATCAAGTAGCCACGTCTCTAGTTTTTTTGAAGGCGAGGGTGGTTCTCTTGGAGCGATTTTCACTGTATGTTGGATACGGGTGCGTTGGCAATTGTTTTACACCTGGTGTCAGTGTTTTCTTCTCTTTAGTAAGATGGCCTTTCTTGCGAGCATCTCGAGTGGATTTTGCTTGGCATAGGAGGCCCCCCCCCCCTAATCAAAGATATGGTTTATAACTTTTAATTATAGGTCTACTAAATTTCTAGGGTAGTAATTTCAGTCAGGCTGGGGCCAATGATACTGTTTAGACTGCCCGTAAGTAGTACTGTACTTTGTTACAAAGAGGAGAAAAAAAAGCTGAGGAATGCAATTATTGGAGTCAACTTTCATCTTTAATAATCTAAGTAAAATTTGATTTATCTCTAGATATCAACCCCGACCTACGCTTCGAGAAATTCTGCGATGTTCACATAACGTCTCCCGGGTCCCTGGAACCCAGGTCGTTGAAGAACCTGGTTTTCAGCGTATAAAAATTATTCCGTTGGGTTCGTGAATGAAACTTTCGCGTATCCTATTCCGAAATTTTAGGTATTTGAAGATAGCACTTCAAATACCTATTGCATTTTGACGGAAAAAGTGGCGTTTAAACAAATTGTCTAAATTTGGATGATCAAACAGAGAAACAGTGATTCCAATAGTTTTTTCTTCCGACCTCGTCGGTCAAAAACTGGAGACATTTTAAATATAGAAAGAATTAAACAAAGACATTGCACTGAAAATTTTTTCTTATAAATCATTCTTTTGCTCACTGTTAAAATCACTGATTTTTTTTAGTATCAAATTTTTAATCAAGAAACTGGTTTCAACTCCATGCGACGGGTCCAGTGGTTCCCAATGTGTGGGTCTTGACCCCCAGAGGCCGCGGGAATGAACTGGTGTGCGGGAGATGAACGCCAGAGATTATCCAAAACAAAAACCTCCAAATAAGAAATTTATTTTCATACTTCGCAACGTAAATAAAATATGTCAAAACTAAAAAAAAAATGTGTCGACTCAGAGTTGAGCTTACCATGTATCATATAATGTAATTTTATTAGGGCTGGTCCGATTAATCGGGTCGGTTAATCGATAAATTGTTAATCGCAGTTGAAAATTTTAGTTGAGTTAATTGACTCGATGAATCCTATTAAAATTCGATTAAAGTTTGCAGAAAAAAGTTTTCAATTTAGCTTGATTTATTTGACGAAACAAATTTTCGATATGTTCCTACGTATACATGACATTTTTTCCACACCCAACACTTACTCATACACTTTTTCACCTCACATCAAACTCAAATTTCCCTTAGGTAAAATTCCAAATTTCCAGTTGGAGATTCCAGCTCGTACGGAGCGAACAAGGGTGTGCATTCATGAGACGTCCGTAACCTCCTGCAAAGTCCCATTTCAGTCAGTCAGACATAACATTTTAGATGAGTGACCATATTTAAAAATATTTCAATCAAGGTATTAATCAAGCTTTTCGGCATCAGGGAATACATGTCTATTTAATGAAAATTGGTGATGCAGAAATTTAAGTTTCAAGTTGAGTTTGATGGCTGTTTCAGAAGACAAGACAAAGTTTATTGTCTCCACTGTGAAAGCAACATTTTTCGTGTATTACGTACATATTTTTGCAGACATTTTTTTTTTCAGCCACTTCGTTGGGCGGTTTGCCTGTTGTGGCTTTTGTATCTGGGAAGCTCCTTTCCCAACAAGTACTATCAACCAAGCGTTTCTTGGAAAACCAGCAACAGCATGAAGATTGGAAGTAGTTTCGAAATCAGTGATTAACCTAAAATAACTGACTTAAATGACAAGATCCAAGTGAAAAAACTCCAATATTTGACAAATAACTTTCAGCATCTTAATTTATCCTTATATTTGTTTAAAAACTAGTGAATAGGTGTATGAAATGAATGAAAAATAGTTTTATATGTAACATCACTTAATATTACGTAGTTACGAAAAATATTCGCGTATTAAAATTCGATTAATCGATCAAAAACTTTTGATTAACCAGTTAAAAATTTTAATCGATTCCCTGCCCTAGATTTTTTTTTAAAATCAAATTCTACTTGTAATCAATATATCAAGTTAATACTTATACAGGGTGACTTGAAAAGAAATGTCCGATTTTGAAATTGTACAGAAATTTTTCAAAATTAAAAACACGGAACACGTTATTTTACGTTTTATCTGGAAATAATTGCGGTGTCATTATATGTACCCGCACGAGTCGCAAAAGCGATTGATTTTCAACAAAAAGGTTTTCGTCAGAGCGAGTTTTCTTGAATCACAGAAATTACACGAAATTTACGCGGAAGCACCCCATGTATTTGGAGAAATATTTAAAATTTGTTTAGGTTCCGAGAGAAACAGCCATACAGGGATTCCGCGAGACCCTTTACATGGGAAACCTTTTGCCGCAAACAATTGCATCGAGATGTGATTGATTGTAACGTAGGTGCAGCGCCTTCTTAACGTATGGGCCCCACCAGGGCACGGTCCGGGGGGGCCTCACAAAATGACATCTGGTTGACATTTTCGAGAATTCACCAGGTAAGGGGCCTCGGAAAAAATCACTTGGCCCGGGGTACCATGATGGTCTTGAGACGGCCCCGCGTAGGTGTGACCATGTGGGACTCCTACGTTGTGTAAATGTAAACAAACATTAAAAATGTAGATGCATCCTTCACAGTGCCTTATCTCATCGTCCGATGCCACATGCTTTTATATATATATATAGTGTCAGCTATATGCATGCTTATGTGAAAGAAATTAAAATGCTGGGTTATCTCTTTCTCTCCTCCCCCCCCCCCCCCCCCCCAAGTCCGTGTCAACATCAGGTGTTTCTTGTTTCGCTCTCTCTCCCCTCAACTGACGTGGGAACCGAAACGCTCAGTGTGAGAGTTCGACTGAGTTTCCCACACTCTGCGCGTATTATTTATTATTATTATTCGAGGGCCGCGTGCTGCAGACGACAGAAGAAAAAAAAAAAATCTCATAATACACCACCTTGTCAGCCAGCCGCAGCAGAGCAGCCACCTCTTTTTCCCATATCTATAAAAGCGCCAGTGTCGCTGGATGTTGGCGCGCAATCGCGCGGTGTCCCTGTTTTTATTTTTTTTTTCTCGCCGCGATGCGATACTATCTCCACTCCGTTTCAGCCTCGGCTTAAATTGTTTGGCGGCCGGAATTGGCGGTGGGAAAGTTTATTTTTTTTTTATTGGTTGGCAACCTCATTCGGAACACCGTCTGCCGTGTCTTTAAACTCCCCGTTTTTCCCACGCCGCGATTTCCAATGTTATTCCCAGAGTCGCGCTTTGGTATCGTCAGTTCACCTGCGGACGTTGTCGGATACAGACCTGCTCTCTCTCAGTCTCGGCTCTGACATAACATGATATTTTGCTTGTGTTGTTGTGCTCTTATATTCCACTTATAATTCCATTCAGGTTAGTTTAATTAATCAGTATTGATATCAAAATTGAGAAATAATTAATCAATTATTGCTAAATTTTTTAATGTATGTATGAATTTATGTAATTGTGTATCATCTGTATCTAATGTCTTGTTTGCATTCTTATATTTCCAGGTTCGATCCATTCTTGAATAGATAATTTCTTCGATTTCCGCTGATCAAAGATGGAATGTTACATGTGCCTCGTAGTTGTCTTCCTTTCCTTGTTCTTGCGGTTCGCTGTCTGTGATTTGGCCTGCGACGGCGAGGGTTGCAGGAGTAAGATCACAAGTTTCCCTGGACATTGGCCGGAGAGTTACTGCAAAGTCACCAATGTGGTCTTCAATACTGGGAGTAAGACCCTGAGGATTAACGGCGATCTCAAGGATCTGGATAAATGCTTCCGGGTTCAGGACATTTGGAAGTTTGATACCCAGCCTGCTCACGAGGAAGTTAATGACATGATGTGCGATCAGATATTCGAACGTGGACATTTCTTCACAACTTACTACTACCATGGGAGCAATTATTTCCACCTGCATTACGACACCCTGATCCCACTGTTCGTCGCCCTCCAGCAGCAGGAGGAGGCATCGAAAAGTTCGAGTGACAAGAAAGATGTTACTCTGTTACCTGGCGTGGAAGCTGAACGAGAAAAAGTAAGTTTCGTTCTCTTGTTATATTTTCTCTCCTTTTCATTGAAGTTACATGGTTGTTACTATCACAAAATTTTGTTAGCAAATTTACTTATCGTGTCTTACTTTGTGTTTTCAGGGTATTGATTGGGATACTGATGCTTTCATGGATGATAACTCTTATTGGATGCAAATGCTCAAGGTAAGCATGTTTCTTGATTCATGATTTGATACCTTTTCAGTTGAACCTCACTGTAACAAACTGAATTTTTCATCCCCATTAAAAGTACTACACATAACAAACATTGCACAGAAACAACTCGAACATGCACATTCCAGCATGTACCAATTCATTAGAAATTCCACAAAGGGATATGGACAAGGTGTACATCTGGTTTAGTAGTAGTAGTAGTTCCCCATTGAAAAAAGATTAAGACATTGATATTTCTGTATAAATTGACAACATGGTGTATTTAGTTTGCTCATGTCATTTCTTCTTTCTTCTAAACAGATGATGGCAAAATCTAGACGCTTCTTGCCTTTGGACCAGAAGCTGACGGGCATGAACAAGACGGTTTGCTTCAAGGAGGCTTATTTTGGCACCCCGAAGATCAACTATTCCGATCCGACGGTCCTCAACTCCTTTTCCATGTTCGTGAAAAAGACTTTGGGCGTTAAGAGCTATGCCTTTGGAAGGAAGGAAAAACCAAGAATTGGACTTATTCACAGAGATGGTCGAAGACGTATACTCAACGAGGAACAGTTGAAAAAGAGTGTCGAATCATTTGCCGATGTTGAAGTGACGGATTTCTCCAAGATGACTGTCAAGGAACAGATACAGTCAATACAGAAATACAGTGTTCTGATCGGTATGAACGGCGCTGGACTGATCAATGCACTGTACCTTCCTGAGACGAGTGTTGCCATCCAGTTAGTTCCATACAAGGCTGAACTTAACGTTGCAGAGTTCGGTAATCTCCTGAAATCTCGTGGTCCATACCTGGAGTGGCACAACACTCACTCTGAAAACAACAAATCTATTTACGGAGACGTCTTCAGAAATGGTTCGGACACTATTGTGGACATTAAGGAGTTTGTCGAAGTGGTGCGCAGAGCTGTGGAGATACATAAAGAGCATATATTAAGCTGAACTTTTGAGTGAAAAAAAACCGACACTCCTGTGAAAAGGATAACTGGTTTTCGAACTGTTACATCATATTGAACTAAACTCCTAATCGTGCGCCAGCACAAGATGCTTGTAAATTTTGCAAAATTTGCATTTTGCCTGCCGTTGCGAATGCTTCTTAGGATATTGTGATTTTTCTTATACACCAGTTCTGTTTGGATGTAACTTGCAGTGCCCATGTCTGCAATTACTTAATTAAGCAGCTCGACAAAATCTACTTAATCGTTTATGAGCAATAATGTTCCATGTTTGCCAACTTAACTTGTAGCTCTCGTTGTATATTATGTGCTGCTATATCTTTCGCATTCACCATTAATTAGCGCTATCTGTGCCTTATTTTTTTTACAATGAGCGTGATGGTTACTAAAAAAAGTGGGATAGATTCCTATTGATTATTCACATTTACTTGTGCCTTATTTTTCTTCTCGAAGCACTATGGTGTATAGAGGCGAAAATCCTACTATTCAATTACTTATCACTTCGATCATCGGATCATTCCTGAAATCATGACAAAAATGCATATATATATATTGTTATATTTATAAATCTTGTTCGACAGCCAGATAGGTTATGGTTAATGTTATTTATGTTTTGTACATAGTTCGTGACACTCGAAACGCATATTTTGTTGTGTACAGTGAAAAATCATTTGTGATACATTTTTGTTCCTCAACTTCCGAATGATGCATTTGCTATCAGTATAACCATGGGAAATTATTATTTTTTTTTCAACTCATTAACATTCGATGAAATCTCTGTTGATTGGATGATGATCATCACATTGGGGTGATCTGAATGTTAAAGAGAGAGTTAAACACGCTAATATAGATTTTATCAAAGCAGCGAATTTTAAAATACTAACACAATGTGCCTTATGTTGTTATAGGTTTTAAATGACAGTAATATTCCTAATATATTCTGAGATGTTTTAATGTTTGCCATTTGAAATTGCCATCAGTAGCCTTTATTTTTGTTCACCGATGCCATAATTCATACTGAATGCCATCCAATTATATTACGCAATGCATTATCCAGTTGGTCATGTAAATTTTAAAATATTGTGAGTTGTTTTTTTTTAATTGTTTTTAAAATAAATCTAAAGTTTTCTTTGAAACCATTGTCTCGTTATTTTATTGATGAGAATTAAGTGAATTTCTTTTATTGCTTGCAATGAAAGCTTTTTTTTTAAATGAAAGGGGTAAAATCGGGATAAGAAACAAAATGTCTTGCATTGGGATGAGTGTTAATTGGTAATGAAAAAAGAAATCAAGAATTTTGAGAACTTTTTGACAGTTTAAATGAAGTGAATCACTAGGCTACCATTGAAAGTTCTCTAAATTGATTATACTTGAAAAAGCAAAAGCTAATGGTTGTCCTGATAACTAACCAGAAAAAAAAGTTTGCAGGATACCTCTATAGTCTCTTGGTTTTAGATTGGTGGTCGCTAAGGGGGTTGGGGGGAAATGTATTTTGGTATAAAGAAATCAGAATAATAATGAAGAGTGACTATATATAATATAGTGAGACAGGAGGGGTTCAGTGTGTGTCGGCTTCTAGCGGAAATAAAGATTGCCTTCTTCTAGATGTGTACCCCAGGCATAATAGAGGAATTTAGCGTCTGGTGATTGGTCACAATGAACCAATACTTATATAGAAAAGTACTTGAAATTTCATTCAGCAAAATTGAGCGTTTTAAAAAAAAAATATTTAATTACGGTCGAAACTTGATATCTATATACTGTGGTATAATAGGGACTCTCACAACACCACGAATAGGCCTGGACTGAAAAGCAAATCTATTTCCGGCTTTTATTAAATTACGATAAAATATCAAATCTCACAGCAGACTTATAGAATATTTGGTCTGCATGTGTCTACCAACATACAAAGGTCTAAATAGCTTTTTGAAAAAATTTGTTTTGTACCATTTCACTCAGAGTGAAAAATCCTGGTGCCTAACTTTTTTTTCTGATTCGTAAAGTTCTGATAATTACAAACACAAAAATTCAGACGCCTGTCACTTTCACATTCAAAGATAGATGGCAGCACTTCCAACATATAACATACTAAAATACTGTAGTGAAAAAATCCTATAATTGGTACTCTCTCTAAAATGGGTGTCAAACTTGCAACTAGTGGTGGCCTTCAACATCTCAATACCATCCAGAAAAATGTTTTTTTTTTTCTAATTAACAATTAATTAGGACCTACCGTATTTTAACTTGTATAAGGAATCCTTTTTTGCCAAAAATAGGAGGGGGGGGGGGGAAGGTTTCTTATATATAGATAGAATTATACGATGTAATCCTCTTTTTCCAAATTTTAAGCTAGAAAAATCAGGAGGGTTCCTTGTACACGTTAAAATACAGTAATAATTTTTTCCTATTAAAAAGTGAGAAAATTTATATAAAAAATGGCAAAACAAGAACCTCTACATATATGAAATCAGCTACATATTCGGGAAACATAAGCCTTTCAGCGACAGCTCCTTGGTTGAGGAATTGATAAATACTGCTGAAATTGCCAGAAATATATGTGCAAGCATTTCATGATACTTTTGTGTCGAGACACATTGGGGTCATGAAAGGCTAACAGCAATAGCTGATAATTTGAGTGACCAGTTTGAAGTAATATCCTTAACCCATTGACGCCGGTTGGTAAGAAAAAACTTGCCATTCGACATTTATTGTTTTCTTTGTAAATTAATGGTGGTAGTGGTTCCACTCAAGTATTTTTTTCTTTCTTTCTAAGAATCAAAGTAATCTTTAATGGGTTAAATCAGCACTTCCTAGAGATAGAAGGCCTCCGCGGTCTGCTTATGATGTAAGTAGTCCATTTTCCCTCAGAATATTCAGAAGAAAAAATTCCCTGTTTGTGCCAGTATCATCGTTGTGAGGAAAAGAAATTATCGGGCTCAGAATTGGAGATTTCTTTGCCCCACATCCTATCACTAGGTGGTATTTTTGAGCCAATCAGGAAGATTCTACGTCAACATAAGAAGAAACGAAATAGGATACAGTGTTTCAAAATGTAGCAAACTTCTTAGGTAGTCTGAATGACGTTTATGGCAAACAGTGCCGAGGCCTATCTCTAGGAGGTGCTGGTTAAATGTGTACATTGCTTTTCAATAGTGCTCGACACACAAAAGTTCGGGTGTTCATGGACGTGGCTCTTAAATGACTGTGTGTTTCTTCTAATATGAACATCACTGAAGAATTTTTAGAAATGTTTTTCCATTCACAAAATCATAACAAGGGAAGATATTTCTGACATTGTGGCAAACTGCATCAAATTATGCACTTGAGAAAAATATCAACTTCCCATGAACAACAAACTCGTAGCAGTGAGAAAGAGTGGTACTCCAGCAATGAATTACTACTTAACCATATATGCACCTCGTACACATTTGTCTACAGAATTTCTAATGAATTGGTACATGTCAGAAAAGGGTTACCAGACGTCCTCTTATTTGATGCCATTTCAGGCATCCTCCTGTTTTAGCTCATAGTTTCCCCAACTTTTTTTGTCCCATTGCCCCCTTCAGAAATTTTTTTCCTCTTCCCCCAATGCAATCTAACTCATAGGATCCTATGTTATACCCGTAGCTTCTACCGCCCCCTTGGAACTTTCCATTGCCCCAAGGGGGTGTTAACGCCTACGTTGGAAATCACTGTTTTAGATAATTCACCCTCTTGTTGTCCTTTTTGGGGGTTTCCAGCATTTTATTTTTTTTCCCTTCAGTATTTTGTTTTTCACTCTGAAACATCTCTCTTTATTGACATGAGTGTGAGTGTGTGAGAAATAAAGAAAACATGATGCAAGCAATACTTAATGCTGATTCCCATGGCTAATCTCTTCCAGAAAAAGCAACTCTTCCGAGGGAAAAACAAACCTTCTGAGTGTAGATCTTAACGGGGCTATGGAAGCTTCCAGAAATGCCAATAAATAGAACAAAAGACCAAATTCTAAGAAAAACCTCTTGTTGCTCTTCAGGCGAAGCAATAAAACTGACCAGATGGTGAGAATAATGAATTTTTAGCGGAGGGAGACAGATTGTTGGTTGATTTGTTTTTTGCGATTCTGTTTTAATTGGGAAAAACTGGTGGTGGTGGTTTTTTTAGTCAGTATAGTAGCGCCATCTGTGGTGAAAATATCTGTGGGAAAGAGATGCCACACAAAAGAGTGGGCGTCCTTCTTTCTCAGTTTTCGAATCTGGTAACCCTGTCAGAATGAATTTTCTGAGTGTATGTGTGACCTTAACGTATTTATGTTTTCTGAATTGTGCTTCCTGGTGCTGCTTCTATTTTGAAGTAAAGATGGTAAATGCTCAAATTTTCATGCGATGTTAGTATCATGTTATAGGTCTGGAAAGAGACGTTTCTTACATTAGCAATGGCTGACAAAACTGTAAATTTTGCTTAAAAACTTAAAAAGCATAGATTTGACAGCGAAAAGTAGAAGGAAATGTATCCAAACATTATATAATTTATAGAAACTAAATATAATTACATAATAGGAAAATGCATGTTGATTAACTTTCGGTATGGCAGGCATTGCACACTTTCCAGAATTTCACAGGACAATACTTGTAAAACTCTGCTTTTAGGAGTCAGAAAAATGATTCAGAACAGAATCCCCAATCAGGATTCTTTATTTATTGTACAGTTTTCATTTAAACACCCACGAATAAGATAGATAACATATAGATAAACATATTCAGAATTCATTATTTTTTATTTGTTGCGCATAAGTTCATATTTTGAGTAGAACACATTTCATTTTGACCCTTTTTCCAGCGAACGTAAATAAAAACGCTCTTTACAGAAAATAAAACAGACTTCTAGAAGAGTACCAACATAGATTCAAGCAATATATACTGCATTAATTCACAAATCAAAATCTAATTTCATTTGGGGGGTAAAAAAAATCGCATTTCAATTTACAGCAAACACAAACTTTTTACTCAAATGTTTCCCTTCTCGATAGGCAAAAATCTATGTCAATATACACACAGAAAAAGACAGAAGGTGCAATCTCTCTCAAACGAGAATGAATCATTTCTTGACATTGTAAGCGAGATGCTTTTGATTCATGGGGTTATCCGGCGATTTCATCCAGTCCTTTTTTAGCATTTGCTTCAGCTGTGATAATCGCAGGTTCGGATTCTCTGCTTTCAGCCGCGGCAAATGAACGTCTTCAAACTCCTGGTAAGCTGCTTTCATTCTCTTCTCTGGGTGGTGATCGAGCTTCTGAGAATCAATACTATGTAGAAGAGGAAAAAAAAAAAAAAACAAACAAACAAAATGAGTGAAAGAACATTAATTTTTGTTAATATATCAAATATGAATTTTAACATTTTCTAGCAGCTTATACCAGATGGCAGCATAATTTTTTAATTCCATGCTTTCCTCCCACAAACCTCTCTAGAGCGATTGGGGTCACTCCACCACCTATTGATGACTTTTTAACATGGAGCTTTCGAATCAGGAATATTGCAAAATATTTTCTATGACTTTTTGCCCTCAGAATTTTCAGAAAGTATTGTATTTGTAATGTATTTATGGTGTTTAAGGTCGCGATTACACTATAAAAGTTTGATAATTTCACACACACAATTGCACTCTAGTTTCTTCTTTCATGAAACTTGAAAAATTAAACCAATAAGAGTATCAGTTACATTCGAGCTAATGTGAACAACAGGCTAATTAGTTGCATTTTTCAAGTTTTATAAAAGAACTTTCATACAACTTTTATAGTGTAACTCTGCCTAAGGTATATGTGTTCAAAATGTAGTTGTCTAATCTCCTCAATTGAAATTGAAAGTGGCTGATTCCAGATTTTTTGCCGTTACGTTAGTACACTTGAGCTCGGACACAATGAAGTTAAACAGGAAGTATTAACTGCCCAATGGATCGGCAAATTACTGGCAAATATGCATAATAACCAAGCGTCATTGGTAAATTTGATAAATACTCGAAATTTATCTCTTTCAGCTGTGATTATGCATAATACCCTAGTGCAGTGGTCCCCAGACTTTTTGAAGCACACACAACCTCCTTTTAACCAAAAAAATTTATCTTTGACATATATACCTACATAGGTTGACTATATGTCCCAGAAAGCCGGGATATTCTGATTTTTTGCTAGTAAATGCGTTGTCCTAAAAACACTTGTCTTGGTTTTAATTAGGCAATTTTTTTTGAAAATATTATATAAATATTTTGTTTTTTTAATGTATTTCCTTATATTTTTAAAATAAAAATGAATTTCTTATTTGGACATTTTTATTTTGAAGGACCTCTTGTGACCCCTGCAGTTCATTGCGTGATCCACACTTTGGGAACCGCTGTCCTAGTGTAATTGGTGAATTGAACGAAGCTTGGGTAACTATGCATAATCACCAGTAAAAGTGATTAATTTCGGGAAATTTAACAAACTTACCAAAATGCT